>NC_133218.1:22321569-22621569 GCF_040436345.1 Pagrus major | reverse complement strand
CAACCCCATTCTCTGTTGGACAGCAAGACACACTGACTAGAGGGGGGCTTTAAATGTAAGGATTTGCTGCTTCACTTCGTCGAGTCCTTGAGTTTTGGACTGTTGGTTGGACAAAAGAGGCAATTTAAAAATGTCACCTTGGTCTCTTAGAAATTGTGATGAGCATTTTTCACAATTTGACATTTTAATAAAAGACCAAATGATTAATTGTGAAAATAATCGTCAGATAAGATAAGACTGAACTTTCTTAATCCAGAAGGAAATTGTTGTGCCACAGATTGCTACAAAAATACAGTACAGTAAAAAAAAGCGGTCAGGGTCTCACACTGGGCCTAATTAAAGACCATAAAGAGTGTTACATTTTAGCGAAATATACAAAATATAATTAATCCATAATGAATATAATCATTAGTTGCAGCCCTAATTATGTAACTCTAATGGTCTTTGAAAGGCCCAGTCCATTCTTTCTTCTTTTTAACCTATACATTTTAATTCATTATTTGACTTAGTGAAAAAGTTGTTTTTTGTGTGTATGTCTTATCATGCATCTATTCATGACTGAAAATGGTGGCCTTTTTTATTTATTTATTTATTCATTTATTTATTTACCAGTGTCTTTACATACTCATGTACAAAAATCAGCACCCAAAAAACCTTAAGTGCTGGTTAGTAATTGTTGAATTGTTGCTGTCGGCTGGGTAACCCTTAACATTTGGGTGAATGGTTGTGGGTTTGTGTGTATTTGCGTGTAAGAACTGAGCTGTGTGTATATAATTAATTGTTTATACATGCTTTAATAAGTAATTGTGTTCGTCGATGTCCATGTTTGCTTACATATGTGACTGAACATAGTTGTCTCAGAGTATTGTCTGAAACTGGTGCCTTCCTGGGGTCTTTTGAAGGATGCTACTGAGGTGCCTATGATAATTAGAGAGCTGTGACCTTCTCATTAGAGCGCGGAGGCTGCTCATTCTCTCTTGCCCTTCCTCCTACCATCATGCGGTCCTGACACAGGACAATCAGTATATCAAAGAAAAAATATTTATTAAAGCCAAAATTACAAAAACACACACCACAACCTTTGAATTAGAGATATGTGCAGAGTCAAATGAATAGCCCCCCCCCCCCCCCCCCCCTCAGACCCTTCCCATCCTGCTTGCTTGCAGCTTAAATTTTTCATTACAGATTTCCAGGGCTTCAAAGTAGCATCTCAGTGCTAATCCGTTTCTTCTCCTCTGACGGACAAAAACCTGTTCAACTTTGCCCCTTTGTTTTGGACCTGCCTTCCTCTCCGTCTTTTACATCTAAATGTCAAACATTCTGGATTGAATAGAGTAGCATTCATCTGGCGAGGCTGGCAGGAGAGAGTATGGCAGAGGGTGCTTAAAGCCCTTTAATTAATCTTCCACATTGATTTTGTTTTATGTTTGATGTACTGTATGAGTCATTAGCATCTTGATGTTCTCCAAAAAACATGTAACACTTGAAACTTCTGAGAGTACATTCACAAGTTTAATGGTAGGATAATGGCCTGTGTGTGTGTGTGTCTGTATGTGTGTGTGTGTATGTGTGTGTGTGAGTAATATAAAAGTAGTCTGTTTTTTTCAGGCAGCTAGACCCAGAAGAGTAGATTTTCATAAACGTGGTAAACAATGTTGAGGTTTTAATATGTGTTGTCTGTGTCATGTGAGGTCTCAGTAGGAGGAGAAGGACTGTGAGTTGACTCCTCATGTCTTAGTAGGGCTGACAGAACCATTTTAGCATGTTGTTGTAGACATCACTGGCTATTTTACGTCCAAACTCTGTAATAGATAGTCGTTGTAATGAATAATTATTTTGGACAAGATAGAGTTAGCGACAGTAACTGTAACAGCCCGAGTGATAGTCGATTTCCTGAGGCAGATTCTGATATTGATTGATATTCAACAATATATCAGCTGGTGCTTTTACTTTGCCCCTGAGCTGTAGGGGTATAAATTACCACTTTCATCATGAATACAATCTTATATCACCTGTGCTTAACAATGATACTATATTTGCACACAATGTCCGCCCCCCTTTGATTTTAATTTGATTAAATTCAGGAGCCTGTGCTCAATATGAGATGATATTTGCCCATTTAAATCAATCAGGTACAGAGGAAGGTGCCAACCCCTTTCTTTTCTGCTTTTGGCCATTAAAGAAAAAAAAAAACAACAACAACACATACATAATTGTGAATAATTGTATACATATAAGTGCAGTAAAGTGTACTTTACATGGACTCCACTAACACACATAAAACAATCTGGCTCAATAATAACTGTCAAGGAGACAAATTTCCTTTTGCTAGTCACTGTTATTAGCATAAGTCTATGGCATGTTACATCACATGATCTATCCTAGCGAGTATCGGACTTTTCATCTCCTCATAACTGAACAAAATTATAGGTATTATTTATACTTTTTCTCTCTTTTATCCCGACGCACACCATGGCTGAATTTCAGCCTGCGTGCACTTTTCTTTTGCCTAACATTGTTGAAACACAGCAGCCAATATTGCTGTAACAAGGTAGCAGACTGCTGAGTCAGATGCCCAACCAGGTTTGTTGCGTTTTCTGATCTCGTAATGACCTGATGTCAGATTTTTGAGGGGAGTAAATATCTGCGTTGTCTCTTTCTTAGCTGCCTGCCATTACCTTCCCTGCACTTTTTGAACATTTTGGAGGGTGGTGTGCTTGGACTCAAAAGGTGACAGACATCCCATGGGAATTTCAAAATAAAGATGTCTCTCAAAAATAATGTCATGGAATTATATTTACACTATGCGAACATTAAGTCGATATATCGATCCAGATCGATGGATCGCTACAGCCATTCAAAGCTGTAGATTAAAGGTTCCTTGTAGAGTTTTTCACCACTAGTAGTTCAGTGGAACAGTGTTTTTGGGAGGTTGTCTACCTTTTGTTTGTATCAAGGAAGAGGACGCACATGGCCATTTGTGACGCAATACACAGTTCTGCTGTTGGGGTTCGAGCTGTTCCACTGTTTGACAGTTCATGGCAGAGAAACATAGAAATGATCCAATAAAAGCCATAAAGAAAACAGCTTGCGAGTAAAGCCCACAGGGCACCTTTAAATAAATGAGAAATTTGTGCTAGTCCTCTGCTGGAATTTAAGAAGAACACAGCTGGATTCATTCTGAGGCTGCGACATATATTCTAAGAAAGACTACCCTTAACTTTACAAATCCATTGAAAATCAAAGTTTACATCATGAAAAAGCAATGAAAAAGAAAAGTTTCTTTATCCTTCATCTGATATTTAATGTTGAGGAATTCTAAAATCTGTCAAGGTTGTATTATGTGCTAATAGTTAAATCATTTTCTTTTTTTCCAGTCGTGGAAAATGAAACGAAACATCAAAATTCCTCTGTGAAGTGAAAATACAGTATATCAAAGTAGACATTCCCAGTCAGCTCATTCATTTAAGATAAATTAAAATGTACCCATGACCCATACATAGAAACCTCCAAAGGTAAATGGTATTTCTTGGGTTATTTTTTTCCAACATGTTCAGAAGTCTTTTTTTTTTTTTAAACTTATAATCACAGTGTCCTTGTTGTGTTGATAATTTGAAAGCTGTGAAAAGGTGCCAATGTAAATGTATACTTCTGACATGATAAAATACAATTTTCCAGCTTAATACATCGTCCTTATTGTGGCTACACATGTTGATTGGAAATGACATGAGGTTAAAATCACTTATTGAATCTAATTGGAGCATAACTGATTGTCATTATGGAAAAGAGGGGATTTTGCGAGTTGTTCTTTGACACTGTATTAGTTAATGGGTATGAGCGTGTAATCTTCATCCTCAGTTCCTATGAGCAAGTGGTAGTGTGACAGACACATGCCAGAGCTGACACACAACATACTGTGATGAGGGTGAGGACTTGGAGTAGCAGTGCCACCCAAACCGAGTCATTAGGCTCCTCAGCACCTGCACAGTTTTCTCCTACGTAAAGAGCTGTATAAATTAATCACACACAGCCTTATGCACTTTGATGCAATTTATAATGCACATTAATGAGGGCTGACAGCTGTAACTAAAAGGCAGAATGATCACTTACAATTCAAATAAAAATCACAGTGCAATAACAAAAGTCATTTGCATGACTTTTTTCCTGTCATGCTCTATTTTTCATCTTTATCCAGCTTTGATTCCTGCTGTTATATCAGAGGCCGAATGGATGTGAAAAGACTAAATGATCTGCAAATTGATGCAACACTTAGGCTGTGTCTCACTCCAGAGTATGAGCTCTAATTGTACATTGTGTGAAGGTATGGCATTTATTGGCTTTTCTCTACACCTCATTTCAATCTCAATGTCTTATCAGTCGCCTTTGTTAAGTCGCTGCTTGTTGATGGGCATTCATAAGTTATCCTGTTAACACTTTTTTTTTAATTTTTTTTTTTTTTTTTTACAAATCATAAATCTTGGGGCAACTTTTCCTTTGTTTTGCTTTGTTCCTCAAAATCAAAGTGGAAATACATTTCTACCCAAACATTGTGCTCATATGAAAACACCATGAGGAAAACCATTTGAGCTGACCTTCAGAGGTGCTAATTAAATTTTGGACGTGTGGCGATGGTATAACTGATTTCATTCTTCATTATGGCCTGTAATGACATTTCTCAGCTGTCGGAAGCATTGCAGGGGGCTCGCTTGTGAGGTTTGGGATGAATTAACCATTATACCATCACAGAGAAGGCATAAAGGAGAGGCAGTTAAAGCTCAGATTTGAGAATTCAGAGACTGAAGCTGAATGTTTACCTCAGAAACACATTTAGCAATGCTCACAAAAACCTGGCTGCAATGTGCTTTTTGCTGTTCAGCTGCTTATAACAAATATAGACATATATGACTTTCCTTGCTGCAGAGCGAACCCATATGTCTAAAAAGCTTTAACAGGATCCTAAAGATTTAATTAAGATGTCAGTATGCGTGGGTCAGCTGCAGTGCAAAATCTCGAGTGGAAGATATACATTAACAGTACAGAAAGCCCAGCTGGATTTCTGAGGACATACACAGAAGAGGGATGTCCCTGGCTCTGATTTACACACATAGCCTTGTTGTAAAAGCAATGGCATTTTAAATACCAGCTCATTTGCAGACAGTAAGCAAAGCTTTGACCAACAGGCCAACAGGGACAGAGAAAAACCCAAGTCACCAATTGTCACCAGGTCATTAGTAGCTGAATAGAAACAGCCATACTGTCTAATAATTACAGTGATAAGATAAGTGAAGTGTCAACCGAACTCTTGATGTGGTCAGTATGTGTTGTCGGGATTTCCTCTGATATAGAATGAGATATAGTACAATGCATTTGAGCACAGATAACTGATAGTTTAACAGAAAATAAAGTCTGCAGTCTGTAGTTCAATAGATATTTTAGATACAGTATAAGCTATTTTTCGTTAATTTGGACAGCCCAGTGGTTAATTATTAAGCTTAAGTCTAATGATTTGTACATGAAGCTGCATTCTTTCCAATGTATCCAAGGTGTTCTGTTAGCATTTGTATCCTCTGTTGTAAAAAAATCAACCGAATGAAAAAGAAAATAGAAAGTTCACTAAATGAATTTTTCTGATACTAAAATAAACACGAAACTGATAAAGTAAGATAACAGAAGACAAAGTGAAAACATTGTAAAATAAGAATAGAAATTCTGTCCTTTCTCATGCCATCTTCCTGTTTTCGGAGAGACTGTGTATTTCACAACAGATAAGATCTGAAGGGCCACTCATCTGCAGAGAGAGTGGAAGACAAGTCGATGGGATGTGGGCTGAGAAAAGGAAGGGTGACTGACACAGTTAAATGGTTCATTCCCTGGAGGGTGGATGTAGATCTTGTTATTTCTATTTCCCGCCACTCCTCTCTATCTTTCTGTCTGTTGCTCTGTCTTCTTTTTGATTGTACAGAGGATCTGATCCCACAATGTCCAGTAAAAAGCAGCCTGCCACAGTTCTCCCTGACAGACAGGATTCAGTTAAAATGCCGAGTTCACAAGACTCATCCATTAGATCTTGTGGTAGCCAAGGAAAAAACACGAGCTGACATCAAACTTCAAACCACATTGATTTAGACGAAAATTGTACTGGTGGTTAAGGACATTCTTGCAGATCAACAGCATTTTCCCCTCTGTTTTAAAAGGAATTGACATCCACTGATATTAAGTAAGATATTAAAGTTTAACATAAACTCAAATGTCTGTTGATTATAATAGAATTACAAGTAGCTTCGACATTCCTCCATATTATATCCATGTAGTAAAATGTTTTCTAGTTTCTTCACACGTTGCTTTTTGAGTATGTTACAAGAGAATAACCTGACAGCCAGTTGGTTGGTTACACAGAACCACCTGGAAGGTTGCCCTTGGAAACAGTTTAGAAAAGGGCAGGCACTTTCAAAAATATTTGGCAGGTGTTTGGAAGACCCATCTGTCTGTCTCCGTCTATCGTAGGCTAACTTAAACCAATTAGATCATCGAATCATATGACGTAGGAGGTGAGTGCTACCAGTCGAGCCCATTGGAAAATGCGATTATTGTTGAAGCCAGTCGAGAGAAGAGTGAAAACATATTTTCCATCGAGAAAAGCCTTCAGTGCCATACTTTGCTCATATCAATGAAGAAATACTTTCCAGTCGTGGTATAACTGATGCTGTAACAGTATCTATGCTAATGAGACTCCCTAAAAGATTGGTATTTTGCCCGGGGGGGCGCCGGCTTACGCCTTGCATCACACACAGTGATGTGTGCCTGATGCGTTTTCTCATCGGCTCAGACTGGGTATCTCGTCACTTTCAACATCAGACAGAGATTATTTTTATTTTTGGTGATCATTGCTGCTCCTGTCCCTTGTGAAACCAACAATTGACGCTGGTTTATTAATTTAATCCAGACATGATCTTTTCCAAAACATAACATGATAGAGAACCATAAAGTGTTTTTATTCCCTAAATCTAACCTAGTAGTAATATTTCATAAGTCTAAGAAAGTAGTTTTATTGCCTCAACATAATCCAAACTGCGTCTGAAATATGGAAATATTATTTTAAATACCTGAAAACAAAAAAATCCCCAAATCTAATACTAAAAAGCCATAAAACAATGCAGGACACCAACTCTGGTCACCCATACTAAAGTCGTGCACACAAACCACTCAGCCAACTTGTCAGTCAAGTGTTAAGGTAAAGGTCTCTCACTGGTCGCCATACCTAAACACCTCTAGCTGCTAGTAGTTCCCCTTAAGATGCAATTTGGTCCCGTTTGGCTGCAAGTGCATAGCTTGAAGCCTGGCAAGATGAATTCACAAGATCACAAATCCAGCTGCCTCCCAAGGTAAACAGGAGGAAGGTGGGTGCTCAAAATTATTAAAGCGGGACAATTTATTTAGCTTTACCGATTTGCTTTTGATGAGAGTTTGACCTTTTTAAACTGGTGCAAGTGGAGACTGCATTGGTAGTGAAGAGTCCATTGTGAAGCTTAACCGCCAGCAGCAGCAGCAGCAAAGATTTTAATGTGCAGCAAGCTGGAAAAAGAGGCCTTAAACCTTGAATTACAAGAGGTATTCTTTGCAAATGCTCAGTTTCCAAAGTCAATTTTATCATTACAGTAAGGAGAATTCTTTCTTGGATTACGGTGCATTCTCACAGGAGTACTTCTGCTTGGATTGACCTGCACTTGTACCCCGCCATGCAAGGGACTCTAATAGCAATGTTGGAAATTCAATGAGAATAGGGGTGGGTTTCTGGGTCATGGGGACCTCATGTCCTCCTTAATACTACTCCATATGAGGCCAACCAAGTGAACCACCAGTGTCTTTGTTAAATATTCATCCCCTGTCAATAATTAAATGCTCATTATTTGAACCTGAAGAGTGCTGTGATTCCAAATTTAATGTGCTTCTAATGCATGGGGCGATAAGGCATGCCTAATAGCTAGGCTGCATGATGAAAGGTAGGTGCGTACAGTCGTACCCATTCTTTCTCAGTCGAACAGGTAAAAAGAATCCATGTTTCAAATGAAAAATTTACAACCGTTGTCCAGATTTTTTGAAGAACATCTGAGGTTTTGTATTCTGCGACTGTACACGATTTTGAACAAATGTCAGAGAAAAGAAGCTTGTTATTTCAGTCCCTTTTAAATTGAGCCCTCTCTGAACGCAAGACACTTTTCTGGAGATCTGTTACTGGAACTGCCACAGCACAATCAACCGCCCACACAGGAAATAATGACACATGAGCCAATTTAGGTGATAAGAAACAGGCAGGGCATGAATACACAAATATACAATAAATATGCAAACAACAAGATCTCTTACCCAAGGGCGAGGGGCACACATGATAATACAAGTATTGTCCTGCAGCTATGTAGCACACTCAAACAGTAGTGCTATCAATTAACTCCAGGAGGAAGTCAGTGCATCAACAATCTTTTGCCTCTTTCTTAAAACTTGAAATCATTTTTAAATACATAATAATTTCCTTCTTTGATGTCAGGCATTTTTCATTGTTTGTTGTTATTATGATCGGCATTATGAACAACTGAGAATTACCCCAGCTGTTTTTTTGCAGATGTCTAAGTGTGTGTGTATGTGCAAGCATGTGTGCACTGGTATGGCTCAAGGACCTGTCTGTGATGTAAACACAGGGAGGGTAAACACACAGGCAGCTTGTAGTCTCCATTGTTATTATCCTGTTTGTATAATTAGCCTTATAAATTGCTCACATCAAAGGCGCTGTCCCTTGAAATACTTCCTTGCCTCTGTTCAAGGAAAGGAGAATGGAACAGGCACCTCTGGTCCCCCTCCCATTGAGATACATTTGGCTCGGAGGATTTAGCAGTGAAACGTAACCAGTGTAGTGATGTCCGGTGGCAATATTGTGTTTTTTTCCTGGGCCTGTCTTTGTTAAGATATCCCTGGATACTCAAGGCAGAAGTACCATGAAAAGTCAATTCACGCATGAGCAGTAGCCTGGCTGTTCACAAGCGCATTTCTCCACGATGGCCAATTCTGCTCCTCTGCTCTTTTCTTATCACACATCAGCTGATCTTCATAAAAACCTCATAGGCTTTAATGTGTTCCTGGATAATTCATTGTTGCTTCTTCTGCAACAATGAAGTTAAAGAATCGTAGACTTATGTGATGATCTGTGGGGAGGTCTGCTCGTCGTTCTTTCTATCTGTTCAGACACCACCAACAAATATGAAGAATAAATACATAAAAACACAATCACAAACTGCAGTGACACTATTTCTAATTGATTATAAGTGTGTTTTCTCACCAGATTAGCTTGCGCCACACAGACAATAGATCAGATGTTGAAATGATCGGCGCAGATCACGAGCTGGCAGCAGGCAGTGCTCTGGGGTGCATCGTGGCACTTCTGCTTCCTGTGTGTCCCCGGCTTTATATGGAGTGGGCAGAAAGGAGTACCAGCAGCTTGTAAGGAGTTTCAGTCCACAAAAAAAAGTCATGGTACACCAAAGAGTAAAATTTAAAAGTGTTTCGATGAGTACCTGCCCACTTCAAGAACTGGCTTGCAGCCATGGTTGTTGTTTCTCTGCGTAAGGGTGTGATGTAATCACATCAACAAGTTAGAATATAGCAGTTATCACTATATGATTTTTTTATATCATATAAAAATTATACCAGGATTAGCATGAACAATATGACATGGCACACCCCTATTTGAGAGAGAAGTTAAAATCCTGCATGCTGTTCACTCACTCCATTGCACAGCACAGTGTGAAGTCGGTAGTGTGTTGAATTTTCTGTTTTGGAAAGTTACAAAAATTGTCAGAACCAGCCTCTCTCAATTCCAACATTGTGGAGAGACATGGTTTTAGACACTGTCTGACAATCGGCTAAAGCATAATGACAGCTTTAACCTAGTCATGGTAGTAACTGTCGTGTGAACAAATGATGACCTCAATTGCTGATTTTACTTTGAAAGTTTAAGAATCTCGAAGCCTTTCCAAATCGCTGCTTACAACGCCATCTAACTGAAGCCAGTCACCACAGATCACCCCCGGAAGGGTGATTTTCCCTGTCGCCTTCTAACCCTGTGAAACATGGTGAATATTGCAGTGACTTCAGATTAATTCATCTCTCCTGGTTAAAAAGTATCTACAGTACATTTAATGACCTTTATGACCTGTAGTAAGTGTACAGATGGGAAAGTGCTGCAGAGTACAGTATGTGCTGATTCTGCTGCACTCTGTGACGCTGGCGTGAACAATAATGGCTTGGCAGCTGGAAGTGATGAGAGACAGAAAGTGTCAGAGGGGGTTTGCACAAATTTGATTGACAGTACCAAAGCTGCCTCTGCCATCAATTTAATGGCAATTATTATTTAATGTATATTACTTAAAAGCATATGCAAAATTAAGATTTTGTCACAAAAACACATTTTATATGGTATTTAAAGAATAATATGCATAATATATTGCTTGTTAATATTTATGGCAAAGAAGTTCAAGCATTTCTTGTCTTCAGCTAGTCCTCTGCTGAAAGCATTGACTCTCATGATCTCAATTAATAACTAAGAAAGTAAGAAAAGGAGGAAGCAGCACAAAACTGGAAGCTTTTTACACAGAGGAGAAAAAGCTGCCAAGGGGAATTTATCTCAGATTCAGATTCACTTATGTGTAAGAACAAGAGACTGGCCTCCTTGAGGGTATAATTCAAGAGAGCACACTGCAAAAAATATTTTTTTCATGACATATTTCACACGAGATATTATTTGTTAAATAAATGTCGAATGCAATCTAGCAGAACCTCCCATCCATTGGATGGAAATATTAGTCTTCATTTGTGTGATTTGTTTTTTCAAGCAAAAAAACATAATAATAAAAAAATATAATCACTCTCTCCTGTTCAAAGTGCAAGGTAAAACTTGCAGGTGATTAAAAGACAGTGTATAAGGAAGTGACTGATGCTAAACCTTTTACAGTTGAAAAATCTGGATATGGCCTGTACAGGGCACCACAGGGTCGTCACTTGTTTAATGTATCGAACCAATAAGAGGCACATAAAATGAAATTTAGAGTTTTAAGTAAGTTTTCCTTTGAAGAGCTTTAAAAACTGTTAAAATAAGTTATTCCCAACCTGAGAGAAAGCACTTAATCAACTCCAGCTATATATGTATGTATATATATGTGTGTGTGTGTGTGTGTGTATATATATGTATGTATATATATATGTATGTATGTATGTGTGTGTGTGTGTGTGTGTATATATATATATATGTATATGTATATATATATGTATATGTATATGTATATGTATATGTATATATATATATATATATATATATATATATATGTATGTATATATATATATATATATATATATATATATATATATATGTATATATATGTATATATGTATATATGTATATATATATATATATATATATATATATATATATATATATATATATATATATATATATGATAACATACGGTTAATCTCACAATAAAGTAATTATTCTGCAAATTCAATTAAGAAATTGTTTAAAATACCCTTACCATATTTAATGAGATTTGATTATTTTCTTCTTTTATACTGAACTAATATTCTTCATTATAGAGGTTTTCATGCTCTAATTTCAACTTTCACTCTCATGTCACGTGATAAGAAATTGTGAGATCATGTGAGAATCGTGAGATCACACAAGGATCACACCTATAGACAGAGACAGAGATGCTAAGGAAAACTCCTGTGGCGGAAATGGTATTGACAAATCTCTACCATTTCTACTCTCACATGCTATATAACATCATATTGCCCAACCCTAGGATGGCGACAGAATCACTGAATCATAGCGAACCCTTTAATGATCGGCCTAACTCCCAACAACTTTCTTTGGTTTTACGTCAAGACTGTTTGTCTGCTATGATTAGATGAACAACGTGGTGATTCAGTCGCCACCCTATGGAAAAAACATTGCTTCCCCCAAACCCCCAAACCCCCATCACCAGAGATCTGACATAGTGACAGAGAGCATAAATCCAGCCAAAGTAACACATAGACTGCATGCATTTTTACAGATATGTATGTCTCATTTTTCTACAAACAAAAACACACAGGGCCTTTGAAATTAAACAAAGTTAAGTGTGTCACCCTCATCTTAAAACCTGACCCCAACACGACCAGTAAGTTCAGGACTAACCACATTAGAAGAAGATTAAACTGGCTATGAGCTTGTTAATATTTTTCTGCTGTCTGTCTCTTCTCTCTTTGTTCTATTACTGCCAAGATTAGGATTCTGGAGAGCGTGATTGACACTTAGATGAGGGTTTGACGGACTGTCATCACTTTCACTGAAACCCTGTGTTAATATAATTAAATTATAAATGAGTGCATGAATATTATATTAGTATGGGAGAGCTATCAGGGAATTCAGTGTTGCTTTTCAACATCAACAATTCTGCCATTTTAGTCACCCGTGTTCATCTTCATCCACTGCTAAAACACAATGCAAGGGAATTCCAGCGTGTCTGCGTAATTGTGATTAAGACTCCAGCCCTCATATTGCCCTGTCCAGGATGGAGGTCAATGTCAGGGCCAGAAGAACCAAAGAGTAAACCAGTTCAGAGGAGGACAAGGACCAAGGTTATAAGATAAAATAAATCTGCTTAGTTTATTTTCTGGCAACCCCCTGAGGGAGAGACCATGAACTGACAGGCCCTATGTAATTCTTGACAGAGGAAAACTTTGTATACAGACAGTCTCAGCAACATGTTATTAAAAAGATGAGCATGGCCGTGGAAAATAAATAAATAAAGAAAAAATACTGATTAAATTTTAAGCAGCTGGCGGGCCGATAGTTTGCCCGAGGCATATTTGTCAGTTTCAAAGGGTGTTTTTATTAATTTTGTATTTTGCATTTTGTTAGTGGAAAGAACTTACTCCACCGGGAGCGCCACAAGCTATAGCCAGCAGAGCCTATAGCAGGGAGAAAGGAGACGCAGAGCATGCCAAGCAGATCCTGCACACTTAGAGAAAGAAATCAGCTCGAGATCACCAGCATTACCCGCAGACCCCCCACCCTCTAACCCAAACACACACAAAACCTAGTGTTCACGGAGAAGTAATGTATTCTACACCTCACGCAAATCCTTATGTCAAATGCACTGCCTTTTTATTATACATAACAAGCTTCTTTTACCAGATAACGGTTCAACAAAAATTGTTCAGATTGTATCCTATGCACCTCCGTTGAACTTTTAGCACCATACTGCATAAGCAATGCTGCTGGTTAATTGTTTTATATGAATCATCAACTAGTTTTTTGTGACTTTGCAGTGCTGAGTTAGCATGATATCATGTTTGTAGCTCAGGGCCACAACTGACCTTTTAGGGGCCACTGGCAGAAATTTTATTGTGTAATGTTGTTAGAAACCTCTAACTCATAGGAAAGTCAGATCCTTTTAATTGAACGTTAAAGAAATAAAATTGACTTGACACTGTAGTGCAGTAAATATCCATGTATAAGCTGTACCGCATACATGGATATTTACATTCCAATGTAAAGCAGGGTTAGTTAACACTTTGATGTACGATAAATGCACTGCATCTTTTTTTTCAACTTCCTAACCTAAGCACAGTCTAAACAGACAGATTTCCCTTCCCTCTGTCAGTGCAGTGTCAGCACGGTGCTTGGATGTACTGACCTGAAACCAGCGTTCGCAACCAGGGTGGCTTATCAGGGTTTGATCTGTGCTCTTCAGCTGTTACCACTGCTAATGAAAGCAGGACTCCTTTTGGCTTAACTGGACAGTCACCAATGAGAAAGTGTTACAAAAATGACTTGGTCAAATCTGTTCAATAATTTATTTCAAGTGCTAAAAGTATTACTTTTGATTTTGTAGTTACTTTTATGTATTTGTTTTAGCTGCTGCTGAAAATCTGTAGTGCATGAGATCCATCCATTTTTCCACCCATCTGTCCATCTCACTCACTCGTCTGTAGTGTTGTGGGCAGGCAAAGCAATGTAGCCCAGATGTGCAGCCACATCCTCCAGCTCCTTGTGGGGGATCCTGAGGACAGGTGGGATATATAATCCCTCCAGCGTCTTCTGGGTCTACATTGATGTGTTGGATGTGCTTGCACTTCTTCCACAGGGAGGCCATATAAGCTTTTGTTCTTTTTGTTCTCACTGCTGGATAGATGATAACATGTTGTATGTTTGTTTTTTGTTTTTTTGCAATAAACAATGTGTCATCTACATTCATTCAGGAGACGTGGAGCCCCACAGTAAGAATATCACCACCACAGCTAGATAAAATGGGAAACTGAAAATTTTAATCTAGATAACAAAAAAAACAAACAAAAAAACCCCCAAAACAATAAGCATAAGGCCGAGTGTGTAGAAGTAGCCCTTTAATCATGATCAATTAAAAAGTGACCAATATTATTGCAGTGGAACCGAAACTAAGACCATAAGGGATACATGTGGAACAAATACCAAACATGACACGCTGCCAAAACTACTACAAAACAATTACAGTGGAGACACTGAGAAAATACATTTAAGGCTTGTACCTTGATAGCAGCAGCAGTAGTATTAAGTGAAATCCACATATTTTGCAACACCAAAAAAAATCTTTTTAAGCAGAATTTAAAATATATGCCAATGAAAACACAACTTTTCAAAAAATACTAATTTGTAATACAGAAAGAACCATTGTTTTATGTAAATGCTTGTGGAAAGCAGGCGGTACGAATAGAATAATGACAAAAAAAACTCAAAAAGAGAAACTTGGAATTGCACAAACTCCGGGCAGATAGTATCAAACAGCATCGAACACTGAGCAGCAAAGGCTGCCCTCAGGCTATAATTTGCAGAAGTTTTACCTGCTGCTGGCTGAGACTGAACACCAGCGTGAAGACAAAGCTTAGCAAGTGTGTGTGTGTGTTTACAAATGTGTGCACAATTCACAACACCACACTTGGCAATTTTATTGAAAATTGCCAGCATTTGGGTCAGGTAAGCCTCCGCAAACCCACCAACAGCTTTAATCATCTTAAAAAAGAAATAGCCGGTGAGGCATTTGATGGCTATTAGCAATGTGTGTTGCATCTTCAAAATCACCTTTCATTCCAAAATACTCATAAAGCATTTGCGTCAAATCAGTCAGACAGAGCAGTTTGAAGTAGATGCTACTTTGTTGTGTAAAGGTGAAGGAGTTAATTAGGTGATGGGAAGGTGACTGATGCTATGTGTATACAGCACATACGACCGGGAGAGAAGCCAAGTGGGCTGCTAATCATGCCCTCCACCCCCTTACTCCTGCATTCATCTCCAACCATATGCTTTTGAAGTCAAGGCTGTCAGGAGCTCTGTGACATGCACTCAGTTTTATTGGATTTCATGGAGAAAGTATGCTTTGTTTATCGTGGTTGATTTTGAATAAATCTCAAATAAAACACTAAATTACATTTAAGTGATGCGTTCAAAGAAGCTCACTCTTAATAGGATGAAGATAGAGGCTTCTTTGCTTTATTCTTTTTCCGCTTTCTAGTAAATTAATGCATGTCCTTCGCAGTAATGGAGCAGGTTTGACTGTGCCTGTTAATTTGAGCACATAAGACTGAAAAACAGTGACACCTGAAAAGTAAAAAAAGCATAAATATATTTAAAAATGAATATATACAGTGTTTACAAATGACTAAATGAATGCGCTATACTGAAAGTTTAATCAGTAATTAGGAGTTTATAACAAAATATTGATGTGTTGTTTCTCAGAAGTGATTATGATTGACTACTTACCTCTCAGAAGGAATTACAAAACAAAAATGCATGAAATGTGGTACAAATCTCACGTGTTTCTTAATATGTAAGACATATAAACATGGCTTGATCAGTGAGTCATATTATGCATTTTGTGAAGCTGAAACAATGAAGGTGTCTTACTAATTTTTGTACTCCCCTCATATAAACCTAGGCACATTGTTCAATGTTTTATTTTAATAAATCAGAACCTCACTTTCTGCTTTGGACCAATTGCTGTGAGTCTAACCCAGATCACCAGCCTACAGTATGTTATCTGAAACAGCCAGCTGCAATAATCCATTGTAACTAAAACTAAAAATTGAAAATATTTTGCATTTTGAAGGTTGCCTTGAGTTTGCTTGCTTAAGTCATTGTTAAAATTGCACTCGGTAGGATTTTGTTTACAGACAGTAATAATGTTAGTACTGCAAACACAAGAAAAAGAAGCCATATTAATTTTTAGCCTTCACAGAATTGAATGATTTTCCCCTAACAATTCCATTTTACTCTATTTTCCACAAAGAATTGTTTCTTTTTCTCACCACTATTACATTTACTAAAACAAGAAAATAATTGGTCATCATCAGTAATTGGGAGTTTAACAAAAAATCGATGTGTTTTCTTTTCTCATTAGTCATGATGAGTTAAACAGGGCTCCAGGGTACAACTATTTTGGTTGCAGACACGCCCAAAAATCTGTCAAGTACGACTTAACAATGTCATTGGTTGTACAGGCGCGCCTGAAACTTAGCAGTTTTTTTTATTTATTATATATTTTTTTTTTTTTACAATTTCCTGTTTAATTGTTCAAAGTCTTGCATGCCATTTAAATTAAAAACTTGCAACTTGCAACTTTCTATTCTTTATTCTATTTCTATTCTATTTTCTTTTCCAATTTAGAATCATTTACATAATGTATTAAGAAATTACATTAAAATGTATTATTGGGTGCACCTAAATTATGTGCTGTTGCAACAGTGCAACCAGTATGAGTTAGTCTTGAGCCGAGTGAAATATTTATGTCTTAGAAGGAATAAAGCAACATATTCCTGAAATATGGTACAAATATGCATGTGTTTCTCAATATGAAAGAGACTTGGGCTGATCAGTCAGTAATACAATGCATTTTTACAAGGCTGAAATAATGTAGGTGTAGGTGTGTAATCACCTCATATGAACCTGTGGGCCCACTGTTCAGTGTTTTATTTGAAAGCATAAGAACATCTACACCAAATATCTCACTGCCTGCTTTAGACCACTTGCTGTAAGTCTCACCCACATCATCAGCCTATGGTATATTATTATATTATTTTAAAGAATTTCTTTTTTGAAATAGAATAGAATAGATATAACTTTTGTCTGGCCTGTTAACATTGAGGAAGTTTGAAGATGTAGAAAAGAGTCAAGTTTGCCTCAATTTAGTCGAATTCCAAATGGTCGCTTGCAGAAATGACTCAAAGGATCACAAGCTGTGATCCTAATCAAAATTGTAGCTCATGATTAGGATCAAACCACTAAGACAATTATGAATAAATGAAGAAGGCATTAATGAATTATTAATGACAAAACAATTACAGGCCTGACAGGTTGTGCGTTGTTGATGGATGGATGTGCAGAAAAATGAATTGAATTCAACCGTAAGCGATAATTTCCTTCGTATAATCCTCCCTGTAACATTTAGCTTCAGAACAGAATCAAAATGAGTAATTAGGTGATGGATGCCTTTTTAAAATTAGACAAAGCTTTTGACAGTAATTGCTCTTTTGGAAACAACAGCTCTGATTTAAAAGATCCATGAAAGCAGTTATATTTTTGCAGTAGCTTTGTTTCAGATTGTTTTATATTTAACAGAGTTGGTGCGCCAGCAATTCAGACATCTTTAAAACATTTTTTTACAGAATTATTTTAGCTTCACAATTTAGACTTTAGAACATTGTATTGTTATTCTGTTTGAGGGAGAAACCTTGTTGATTAAATACTACCTTCCCAAAATAACACAAATTTAAAAATGCAAATAAGTGGATACCTGGAATAAATATTTTAGGTTTTGTACACAGATTAGTTCTCATAAGATACTGACACATTTCATCCTGTAAACGTTTTTGTCTCGTCTGCACTATCTTACTAAAGCTGTAATTGCATGGCATCGTTCTTCCTGTTGTTGGGTTGTTGACACCGAACTGTTGTGAGAAAAAGACCACACTGACCTTCCACTTAGTGTTGGCTTGTGTTTGCAGGGTCCCCGGTGAAAATGAGGCAGATCTTGACCATGTAATACAGAGCTACAAGACCTTGTTTTTCTACTGTGTCTGTCGAGCTCCCCTGCCACCTGTCATGCTCAGACATAAAATAATCCCCGGCTGAAGTGCAGAGTTCGGTGGGAAATACAGCATAAGAGCATTACGAGTAGCCTGATGGCAACTTACATCGATGTTGTTGGAAGGCTAACACTTAACCGAGAAATTTATTTGATATAATAGTTGCCCGTTTGCTTTTTTAGACAACAATAAGCCAAGCAGAGTAATCACACCAAAAAGCTGATTCTGCAGCACTACCAAAGTTAATATGATGCACTACATTTTTTCACTTTCCCTTTTAAGCCCCTCCACCACCTCTCACACATTCAATTCACAAGAGCCTTTTCAGTTCCTTATTTTTATCATTTATTTCCAAGCCGAAGCTTATTTAAATGTTTTTTTTTATCTTCCTGTCTCTGCTTTGGTGGATGGGGTAAATTCTTTACTTAATTCCATTAACTTTGTATTGCTGCTCAATCTTTGGTGCCCCGAGCATCAGTACCGTGGCTTGGTTGTCTTTTAGCAGTTCTGCTTCAGCGCTCTTAGATAGAACATGACAGTTACATTAATGTCTCCATGTAAATTGCTGTCTACATGTAGGAAACAAGCAAAAGGAAAAAAACATGGAACATTCATTGCCCCATGACAGGAGGAATTACAACAACATTCATTGTGTGGAGCCCCAAATGGCCAAGTCTATTATAGCGTACAGCAATTTCACTGAGAATCCAACCAGGAAGATGGACAGCAAGAAAAAGCAATGACAGAAAACACTCACACAGTGCTTTTTAACCAAGCAGGAGAAAAAATAAAGGAAAATAGGGGTCAGGGCTCCTGTTATATCAATTTTTGTGGGGAAGTGCTGGATATATATGAAGCATAGCACGTGGCGTGTCCCAGTAAATTTTTTTGGCCCCGCTAGATGTGTTGTAGAGCAGCAATTCCACCAGTAGGCTGTGAACTCAGAGCATCATTTGGTGGGATGTCAAATACATAAAACAGATTTATTTTAATATCTAAATGTGGTCTAGAACCACCATGCTGGTTTCAATCGTTTTGATAGGCTACGTCATTAGCACAAGGCTCACATGTTGTTATGAAATCGAATCATCGCAGGTGAAAAGAATAGCAAGTATGAAAGTAGAATTAAAATGGTGAAGTAAGACTTAATTCCCTGTCATAGCCTAGTTTATTTTTTAGGATGCATTTTTTCCTCATTTATTTGGGAAGGCTGTCCTCGGAAATTTGGACATAATTTAATTCAGCAAACTCTTGTTGTTGTGCAATGTTTTGATGAATTCATCATAATATTTTATTGTCAAACAAAACAACATGTGAGGGCTTAAATCCAAGGCCCATGATAAAATGGCTTGGCTGTAGAGGAAACCAGAATATGTTCCAGTGTTCAGTGTGGAGTTGTTTGGCGCTGGTAATAAGGACAGCAGAACAACAGAGTGACAAAACGCAATGGTGGCGGAGGCAGCAGGGAAAGGAAAGCCAGAGAATTGAATGGAGAAATCAAAAAGATAACATGTACAGTAGATTATGGCTGGATGAGGCTCTTCCATGGAGTACAAAACTGAAGTTGTGTTGGGGATGTTCTACTAATGCAGAGATTTTCATTGTTTTCACTGAAATAGTATGATAAACTTGCTTGGTTTTAGGACAGATAGATTGAAAAGCCTATGTAGGTGTATTCTTGTTAAAATGTATACAAAATGTTTGTCTAGATTTTCATTTAAAAAAAACATAGCAAATGACTTGAGGTGGAAAATGCCTTTACCTTATTTGTTTTTGAAAGGTAGATTCAGATGTTTTGGGGTGGCAAAGGAAATTTTGGACCCAGATATCCCAATACCTTGTCTGTCAAAACCAGAACTATCCCTTTAAAGATGGGATGTTTTGGCTAAACTTAATGGTCCACAGTTTACCTAAAAGCAACCTCAAAGGCAGTGGACGTGTTTATGTTATGATATACATTTCCTTTGACCTACTGAAGAGGAACAGAGAATAATTCATCCAAGTCTACACAATGTCTTACTCGTGGTGTCTGTGCTGGTTGCTCAGAGGGCATTTCTTATCCTCACCACTACCGGCCAAGTCAGAGTTACAGACGCACATAAAAGAGCCATTATAGAAAAAGCAATCACTCCATTTGGTTCTCCTAAAGTGCAACAACAGCATAAAAACAGTAACCACATCTGGTAGTTGAAGCACTGCCACCAGCTGTGATCATTGTATTTCTATCCTGTTGCCACTGTTTTAATGTTGGGAAAACAATAATGCAAATGAAATTGAAAAGGAAGGCATTACAAATGTGTTTTTATTACATGTCGCATGTTTTTTTGATAAAATCACTTCGTAGCAAAGATAATCCACTATTGTGGAAAGGATGAATATTTACGACGGAGCTACTTGTATAAACTTTAGCGTGTTGTTGTGATCTTTGAGTAAAACAACACAGCGTGTGTGATCCTAGGCTTTACAGAGAGACACTGGTGGAGACTTTCTGAAGTGAGGTGGGCATTCTGGACTTGAAAGTACATCATACTGTACTGTCGAGATGACAACACCATGACCTGAAGACACGTCTGAAGATGAGTGTCTCTGCCATGCCTCTGTTGTACTGGCACATTTTCAGGCTTCTCTGACTTCACAGTAAGCTATATGGTGGTAAGGCCAGAGTACCTAGGAGCCAATCTCATTCTGTGCCTTTCGCTCACTTTCTTTACTCCTAATAAAAGGGAGTGGGCAGAAGGAGTGTGCTGTATTACATACAGTGTTACATCAAAAGAGAAACCATTGTGAATTTATTTTCTTTATGTTGTGCATTTGAGTACAGCTTCAGCAAATAAAATAAAAAAATATCAGAGATAACCACTGTTTATTTATGGACACGGGAATAAAGAAATTTGTGCAAAGCTATAATTTATAAAACTTGATGGCGTTGACACATTATATCTTACCTGTAGCTGTTTTTATTCATAGGTCAAGTGAATTGGAAGTGAACTTTCCATCAACTTGTTTGGAGTGAATAAATGCACAGATTTGTCAGAAGATGGCGGAATAGGCAACGGTCTGCACAGCACAGCTGTAATAACCAAAGTAAAAGAAGTAGAGGTTGCGAACCAGAAACAAAACGTGCTGTTAGTATAGATTTGTGTAGAAGGTCTAGATACAAAAATGCAAAAATGCCACCTGTTTAAACCAATGACAGTTGCTCATGTACAGCAAAACGTTTTCAGGCTTCTGGGTTTACTTCCTGGTTGCAGCTCACTGAATATGTGCAGTAAAGATTCCCTGCTGGCCCTGCCCACGAGTTCCCGCTCTGTCCATAGACTATAAAAAAAAATGTTTTATTAAATCGCTTAATATGCTCAAGTTTTACAGATATAAAACCAAAAATCAAAAAATCAAAATAGGAGTCATTGACCTTGTTTGCAGTTGGTGGTGTCCTGTCGACAGTTTTACAGACGTCTCTCTGCAATACCATGAGTGGCCAGCGGGCAAGATCGGAAGCAAGGTTAAGCGGCGCCGTCCTTTTAAGGTTCTAGTAAAATCTATTGTTGTTAGCCAACCTCCAATCAAGCTCAAAGAACAAGAAGAAAGAAAAGCATTTGTCCTGGTCATTTTATGAAGGAATGTGGAAATTAATCTGGGAATGACAAGCTTCTTCTTCTTCTTCTTCTTCTTCTTCTTCTTCTCTCAAAGTGAGAAAAAATACATCTTTTTTTGTCTTTCTGCAAAATTAAAGATGTTTTTTTTTTTATTTCATTTTTTTTATTTTGCAGTTTCCATCAACCTTTTCTAATGCGATATTCTAAAACGTGCACAAAAATATGTGGATGGAAACACTGCTTATGAGGTGACAGAGATTAGTGTGTTTATGTTTGAGGTTACTGATCCTCTTTGCAATAAAGCCGGTTTGAAATAAAACAGAAATATAACAGTTTCCGTATGGTATGGTTCCATTATTATGCAATTGCTACAGCTTTCCTAAAGCGACCCTAACAATATTCCTTTTACGCTGCGCAATCCATCATGATAATGAATGGCAGTAACTTATCCTGGGACATAAATCTGGCAAGCCCCAACAGCACTGTGACACAGCATTTAATTACAACGCATGTCTAATTGAAAGACCCCCGGAAAATAGTGGGATGTCTCTGTGGCTGTAGCAGGGTTAAAAAACTTAATTAATTATGAGGCACCTCCCTCCCTCTTTATTCTGAGTCACTGGCGTCCCTGCCTCAGTGAGCTGATGACATTTTCAGCCTCCCTTTCATCCTTCAGAGAAATGAATGACGTGGCAAGAGCGTTATCAAATGAGCTGTAGAGCCAGCCAGTGAATATGTCATTGAGTGTGACTGCTCCCTGAGTGAATTGTGATTTATCTCTATGGCTCCCTCGTCATGTTAACTGACTTGCTATACCCGGCACCCCTCACCCCCACCCTGTGGTTGACAGGCTCAGTCGATCATTTGGGGGATCTCTAGGTGAGGTACTTGCTAATGTAGTCTGGGACCCTCCTGAATAACAGTACCCCTGTGTTTGACCCCACGTGCCCCACACCACATGAAACTGTTTCCATGCATTGCTTCACATCCCTAATCAATCAGCTTCCAGACAATACAAAATGTCTGCATGATAGTTCGTCATTAGATAGAAGTGAATGAAGATATCTCTTAGGACTAGGAACAAGGGATTGTTCGATTCACAAAGCTGGTTAATTCAAATTCTCTCTGGCAAAGCTTTGTTTCATCCACAAAAGTATTACACAACAAGCACGGGCACAGACTTAAATACCCTTTACACCAAGCACTCACTTTTTACTGACCCCATGAGTTAAAAGTAGAGGAGAAACGACAAAAAGAAGAAACGGACAGTAATATACGACAGAAGCTGTCAAAGTTTTGGGAGCAATTCAGTTTAGACGTGGCTGGGAACCTGCATTAGCCACTTGGCTGCACTGGCGACTAGCAAAGGCACTAAGTGACAGCAACCTAAAGGGTGACTACCAGTTTAAAAAAGCAACTGCTGGTAGGAAGTGGTATCTGTTAGCTTGAAACACTGACATGCTGTGTGTATTTGACATGGCTAATACCAATAAATAACTAATAAATAACAGTAACAAATTATATGTAATGTTTTTGTCAAAGAAAACAATGAGTTAAATTAAATCTAGTTAATTAGGTAGCTCCTCTAAAAAAAACTAAAAAAAAACTCGATTAATCCTCAGAACTACAGTCAGACTCCATGATTATGTAAATAGTTGGTAGATACAGCCCTTCAAAAATCTTTTGTCAAAAATATGATTTTTAAAACTCCCAGAAACTTTGGAGAAACTTGCATCAAAGACAGTTTGGAGTTGTTGACAAGGCACTTCCTGATCTTCTTGTGCACTTTAAAGTTGTTTATGTCTGAATCAAGTTTGTGTGAATAAGTAATGTTTTCATCAGCCTCCCAGTGCCTCTGTTTGGCAGAGACAGCACTTACATGTACATCAAGCAAAGAGTTGTGGGTTGTGGGGTAACACAGGGACAAGCAAAAGGACGACGGAAAACTGTCTCAAATAAAAAAGGTGTTCCCAAATAATCCTTTACCAGCTCCATACATTCGTTATCCACACTCACACTCCCATGCCCTGCACCACCTGAGCTTGATTAGTGAATGCCTGAACCCGAAGAACAGTGTTGAAAGGCTGCCAGCAGACACTCAGCGCCAAATCAAAAGCTTCACTGTAGAATCAAAAGAGTTCAGTCTTTCTCTACATAAACATGAGAGCAACGGAGGTGATGGGCTGCGCTGAATGTGAGCCACTTCTGACATCCCCCCAGTGGTTCCTGCACACTGACTGTGTTGTTGTGTATCCCTTCGCCTTTGCTGTCGAATTCAAATGTCATTTTAAACCAAGTAAAACCGCTGATATGTCCTTTATCCCTCACATGGATTTCAGTAGGACATATTGTTGCATTGTTATTTGCTCAATACTTTCATGTTGGCTGCACAATGTAAAATATCCTTCTGTAACTCAGTGACTTGCTTTCCAGGACATTTTTTCAGATTGACCAAAGATATTCTTAATTTACTTGGGGTATTTGCATCTTTAAGAAGAACAATAAAAAACATTTAAATAACAATAATCATCCAAGCAAGACAAATAATATAATTAACCTTCTTTAAATTATTGAGGATAACGCAGAAAGAAGCCTGAAAATTGTTTCTCTAATGATCAGAAGACAGTTCTTTCTATTTCTTGTAGTTTCACAGGGAAAAGCACTTATAAAAAGTTGAAAAGAAAAGAAGAAAAAAAAGAAAAGTTTTTAATAGAAACACGTGTAGTTCAGTCTAGTTGCACAGGAGAGATAATCTCGTACTGTAGGGAGACAACGTACTGTTAATTGCAACACCTCATTGTCTTTCAGCAGCAATCTTTTTGTCTCCCCCTGTCCTAGGGTGTCTTCTATGAGCTTGTAAACCTTTTATCTTCAGACATCGCACATGAAAGAGGGGGATGAGTAAAGAGCATACAGCATGGGACACTAACATCTTATTAGAATAATGGCCATCGAGAGAAGGTAGTCCCTGTGTTGCTGTTCACAGTACAGGCTTTCGTATTAGCTGCAGCTCTGTCGCCGGTAAGTGTCATGCAAAGAGACAGGTCATTTACATTTTTGATAAAATGATCCTGCATTTTTTATTTGTCTTTGAAATTAAAGACTTCTTTAATCATTGTGGATGGAAGGGGACTTAGCCGACGTACTCATGTGTTTCTGATTGCATTAGAACTGATGTGGCGTGGCATGATGGATATTTAATAGTTGTGCTGTCCCTCTGTATCATGTCAGGAGTCTGACACACACAGATGCTCTGGAGCTCTCCACCCCATACAGAATTGCTTTAATTATTAGGCCTATCATCTTGGCTTTGAGATTAGAGGAGGGGCGAGGAGAGCAGAGCGGAGGAGACGAGGGAAGGGGAATAGCGAGGAGATGTATAGACAAGCGAAAGAAGGCCATGCGAGACAAGTCAAAGGTTGTCAGAGGCTCTAAATGAGTTCATCAGACATTTGTGCATGGTGATATGGTATCAAACTGACATGCCATATCCTGTTTGTCTGCAGTACTTTCTTCTCCACAGGTCTAGTAGTGGGGCCTAATTGCTGCGTATATCTACAGAGGCCGCAAAGAGCCCACGGCAGCCCTGTAGTGCCCCAGGCTGTGTGCTGATCAGATCTCTCCCTCTGCTGCGCTAAACTGTCATCTTCTACAGCTATGTGTTTTTATATTGCAGCATAAAACTGATTTTACTTGATTAAAAAGATCAAATGTTGGCCATGCCAATGTGAGTAACTCAAAAGAAACACCACAATTGCGTCACCAGTACCACAGAAACATCCATCAGTGCATGGGCGCTGGCAAGTCTATTCTTGATAATCCAGAGCTATAATGAAGGAACATAAAACGGCCATACAAATTTTCCTAGAATACTTTTTATGGAAATAAAGAGGGCCGATGAGAGCAGAGGCCAGAGAGTGATTATGTGAGAGAGAACAGCCACTCTTATGCTGGCACCTCCAGCGTGCGGGCCATCTGCATAGAGGGCCTGGAAATGAGGATGACAATGCTAATCACTGCCATGGAGGCCTAACTGGTGTGGATGAATGGCCATCCCAGGCTCTAAACACACTGAGTAGCGCTCATCACACAATGTTTTTGTCTGGGCATGCCAGGTCCACAAGCCTCCACCGGCCCCGCCCTTTTCCTGTACACACTCCATCACTCAGTGGCAACATGTGTATGGCTTCCTGTCAATTCAGGAAGTCTTGGTTCATGTCCCAGCCACATTAATGGACCAGGCAGAGGATACTTAGTAATTTCCTATTTCCCTATTGAAGCAATTGTTGTTGGCTATTCTCATTCATCATTGCACCCCCCAAAAAATTGGATCATTATCTGTTTCTTGTTTCTGAATTGGTTGTTTCTTTCTTTCTCATACTCATCCCTTCACTCTAGTAATCTAGCATTTGCGTCTTTTAAAGGTGTTTTCTTTTGGTCAGTGCAGCAACCTCTAGGAGTTATTATGAATGTATGTTTTGTAATGGAGCCTTAACACGTGTCACAAAAAGCGGCTGTGGTGTACTGTAGCCTCGGGTCAAATCAAATAATCAAAGCAAGTGAAATTGTCTGGAGGATACGATCAATCTAGTGACACATGTATTTTCATGACTGATCAATCAAAAGGCTAAATCAAATAAACAGGGTTTTCATTTAGAGAACATGTCTGGTTAATTCCTTTATCCTTTGAAAATGAGAAGAATAAATTGAGAATGACACATTTACATGAGCAAATAAAAGACTGTGCCAAGACAGTCTTTGGGCACAGGGAGGATTTAGCAAAGGAGGGAAGGCCCATAGTCTCAACTTTTCATCCTGATGGTTTCCAGCTGTAGTGTGGGCTTGCTTTTTGCGGGTGTCCCCATAAGTGAATGTGAAGAGGACCAGCTGCCTGGCAGCCGGGTTCTCTTTGCCCCCAGCTTTGGGTAACCAGTAAACCTCTGTGTTGTTATTACACTGGAAGGGCCTTTGAGGTAACCTCAAAGCCTGCTGTTTAGCTCCATCACATACAACAATATACAATGCTGACTAGAAATCACAGGGGATGGTGACAAAAATGGATATACAAAAATCTTTTGTAATTCAAATATATTCAAATAGAGTACTGCAATCACGATTCTGTTGTTATTGTTTTTAATTTGATCAGGATTAGTTTAGTTGATGGCTCACTTGAGGTTTGAAGTTTCAGCACTCAAGGTAGTCCAATGATGCAAGCATAAGCAAAAACCAAGAGGTGATAAAGCCATGAAATTCAAGACCTCTTTAGTCTCCATCAGAATAAGAGCTCTGTGCTTTGTTGCTCCTTTAAAGACCAGAGATTTGACCAAAGTGGCTAGTTAGCTAGATTGCCGACTGTCTTCCTCACTCTCACATACTGTACCATGTGGTGTTTCTTCGTGTTATACCAATAAGAAGGGGTTAAAGGGTAGGTGATACCATTGATAGGCTACCAACTGAAACATAACATTACAATTTCTGGAACTGTTTAAGATCAAGAGGGCTTGCCGTTTTCTTTTGTTTTTTAATGCAGAAATGTGACATACAGTATCATGCCTTTAAAGCAGTAATGGCTGGTGGTGAACTTTTTGGGTGCAGGTTCACTTCGATTTCCTCACTACATTTGTGTAACTTGAATATTGGACCAGGATTGAAAACAGCCATTTATTGAAAATCAAGCACTGGCATCACTGCTCAGTTAACCAACTCCCAAAGTAAGATGGACTCTTCCTCTGTCATGATATCCATGATATAACTTTAGACAATGCAGAACATTTTTAATCTAAATTTTTATTGCAGATTATAAGCATTTAAGCCCCACAACTGCCTGCAAAATAATCATCACAATGTTTTTTGTTCGCTTTTACACAGCCATTGTATTGTGCAGCAAATGATATCCCTCTTTGGAGTGTTGTATAAAGTTTTGAAGAATAAAATATTAAACTAGTGTAATGTTTAAAAGCAGTCTTCTTAAAATAGAAAATACCAGGGTTAAATGCACAAACTCAATGAAGAAAATCCCATTTCCGAAAAGTTTTCGAATGTTGTTTTAACCTGGAGACTTCTTCTAGACTTAGAAACCAGGCTTTAAATGTTTGCACTGCTGCAGTTCAACTTTCATGTGGGGCATGTCGGAAAGCTTTTCATTCTAATGTGCTGTGGTTTTCAAACTCCAATCCCAAGTAAGAAATAAAAACCCAGACAACTGCATTACTGTCCAACCTGTCAGCTTTGTTGAATATAAGCTCAATCGTGCCTGCCAGGGCCTTAAAAGCTGAGCTGGCAGAGTGCGGGACTGGAAGGGACTGAAGCAGATAGCTGCAGCTGCGATTTTAGGAAAGGAGAATGGACACTTGAATGCATTTTTATACGTTTACAAGGAGTTCATACTGCTCTCCATGAATCAATAATAAGCAGCATGCAGGAGACCTAAGATACAATTATCCACTCTGAAGTCTCTCCCTTGTCACTACAATAAGAATTAAAATCAACGTGCTGTCAGGTGAAATGGCATTCATGCTTTCCCTTAGCTCCAGGAAGCCTGTCTCATGGGGCAGAACAAACCCAAGTAGCCTGGAAATAAAACATGTTATGATGTCAACACACTGTTGACATACCTACTAACATTATACTAGGTAGAACAATGTCAACCATGTTAGTATTCATTAGCCTGCATTTCTAATTGCAGTGTTAAGTCATTACATTACAGTTTAATTAGACCATACAACAACTTGGAACACCGAGTTAGTAAAGCCATTGGTATTTCTCTCTATCACACTCATAATTCATTACCATCCGCTTTATCTTTCTCAAAGGATATCGTCACTTTTAAGTATATCTGACAAGTGCAGCTGTTTCTCAGATTGGCTCTCAGCAGATCGTGGCTCCACGCTTCAGTTGGAAGGCTCAGGTCCCTCAGCATTGTGTTTGGATATTGAGATGTTTCATGCAATTATGAAAACCTCATTGCTCACATAAAACATCCATAAATTCAATCACAGTGTGTCTTTAGGTTGTGCTGCACTACATCAATGCACTGACAGATTTTTTTCTCATTCAGTGACTTGTTTGATCGAAAAAAGAATAGTCAAGAATAATATCTAAGCAGAGACATCCACAGGGAATGAAGGAGACTTCGTATCTGAGCCACACTGGGGCGCATAAATAAATGAGTAAATCGGCTCCAACTGTATAATTGGGACACAATGATATTCCCTTATCCATCCAATTCTCTGTAGAATTCATAGAATCCATACTCATGGATATGGACTTGTTTTGAGCCGTGGAATAAATAGCCACATTGAATAAATATGCCAATTTAAACAAAAAGTATGAGGATAACAAAAATCAATATATGTAAGTGCTTGTCTTCAAATCAAAGTTAGATTTTAAAATCTACAAATGTTACATCAGCCTGAGATGGCCGTACTTGACAGACGCTGACGGTGTCCCCAGGCTCACAGACACAAAACACTGAATCTACACAAACACACGATTGTGTATACTCAGTCCATGCTAACAGAAGAGTTACATTTTTATTAGACGTGTTTTCAATAAGAGCTCAACTTATTAACTATATGGCTTCTTCACACTGACACTGCCAAGAATACCAAAAGGGGCAGTGTTTTTTAAAAATTAGCAATGTACTGTGTAGTGGTAAATGCTGCTGACACCTTATGCTGGAGCTGATTACGATTTCTCGATTATTTGCAAAGCATTAAAATAATTGTCAACTATTCTGATCGATGATTAATTGGTTTGAGTAATTTTCTACGGGAAAAAAAGTCACAATTCTGAAAAGATTTCAGCTTCGTGATTCAAGTGAATATGTGAATACTTTATGGTTTCTTCTTTTTCTGTGACAGTGAACTGAATATCTTTGGGTTGTGGACAAAACAAGACATCATCTTGGGCTTTTATAGACCAGGCAATTAATCGATCAAATTAGAGTTAGTCAACTGCAGCCCGACCTTATACTTTTGTGAAGTCATGGAGAGAGAGACAAATTGTGGCTAATTTAACTCCACTGAATGCCCGGCGCTTCACTCCAGGGTCAAACCGTGCTGCGCCGATTCGTGTTTCCACTACCAGTTGGTAGTCTGTCTCCAGAGTGGGATCAAAGCATGCCCTACCCTCTCCAAGCAAGCTGCGGTGATGTCTCCTGACCAAGGCCAACCCATGACGACCTTCCTTTTCCCTTTCAAACAAGTTATTTTTTTCGACTTAAACTAAATGTATTATCGGCCAAAAAGCAGTCCACATCATGAATTAAAAAACCCCACATCTCCCCACATCAGAAACACCAACAACTTTTGTCTTCTGGCAACTTTTGAGGGGACATGCTACTTTTTGCTCTCTGGTGCCTTTTAAATCAGAATGTAATAATCGTACAGGACTCAGAAGTCGGTGACAAGTCAGGCATTGACTTTGGACAATGCCATTGTCTATCGGACCGACCTTACCCTGTTTAAACATTGTTAAATGATGAGAAATTAACTACAGGTCAAAAGTCGGAGGCCTTTTTCAGTTGATGGTAACAAGCACATTTCAACAGTAAAGGACAAAAGAAAAAAAATCATGGAAATATGACTGTCTCTGAATTGTTTGGTTACTGTTTTTTTTTTACCCAAATAAAAAATAGGAAAAGTGATTTAATGTGGTGGTAATAAATTCACAACAGGCATGAATCACTAAATCATAAGAAGTTTCATACTTTCATTGTAGCTCAGATGAGAGTGAGTCTGTTACAGCAATTTATCAATGCATCATTGTACTTATATAATTTCAAAGAAGATGTTATATAATTGTAGAGGGAGCCTAATATTTGTCCTTAATTACTACATTAGGCAAAATAACAGTAAGTTTGAGTTTATAGTGAAACAGTTCAATATTTTTTTTCTCTCCTTTCTTTTTTACATGTTGATCATACACTTAAATTGCTTCATGTGAATAGATTCCAGTGCAGCAGCACAGAAAGCCTGAGCGGAATGGTCCAGCTACAATATGCTTGAAAGATGAGGAACTCACCCTTTTCCAGCCATTTACTGCAAACCTTTTCTACAAAGTGCTCCAAACGGAGCCATTACACGACTGAGGTGAAAATATTTGCTTTTATCACCCATCTATTTGAACACTGGCCACATACCCAGCCAGCAAAATGCTCACTGTGTGGCAATCACAGTCTTGCTTTGCGTGTCATCATTTCCAAATAATTTAGCAGCTGCAATTAGCTGACTCCAGTTGTCATCACAGTGCTTTGTACGCTCTTTATGGGAGGAGTAGATGTATTAAAGAGACTAAAATAAAAGTCTTCATTAAAAAAATGTATATATACATACAGTCTGTATATGCATCACTGATGATTGCACACACCAATTGAAAATAAAAATGACCTCGGCCTGACAAATTAGAAAAAAACCTGTTTGACAGGCCCCGTTTGGTTAGAACAAATGTGAGACATGAAAAATTGTTTGACACACTTTCATAAAAGCAAGTGGCGGCAACCCATCCTTTAGCATGTGGTAATGGCCTCTCGTTGTTAGATTCAATGGAAAAAGCCATTCATACTGTTATGTGATTGAAAAGAAAATTGAATCCTTTTGATGTTATAAATGTGTCTATTACCGCATTTGCACACAAAATTTCTATGGAAATTATAGAGAAAGGAGTGATTCTCTGGAGGAAATGTTTGGGAATGACATATTGAATTCTATTCCTGCCTGAATATCAATATAGTGTATGCGCTGTAGAACAACTTCAGAACTATATGATTTTTCACTGGGCTGAAAGGCTAAAATTACTATACTATATACATGAAAAAAAGTTAATGGTTACATATTTCTTATGTTCTAATGAACATCCTCTTCAGTTTACTGCTGAAGTTATGAGAAACTTTCTCTCTCTTTTACATGACGAGCTTTATCTGCCACCACTGTTGGAGTTCAAAAAAGGTTCAAAGGTGGAATGGGTCATGTCAACATTTGTTATATGAAAAATGATCTCAAAAGGAAGTAATCCTTGAGGGTGTGAGGGTCCGTGAGGAATATAAGGGAGACGTTTTCTATTTTTCCTGAAATACAAAGTAACAGATCCATTCAAAGGGTTATTCAGAAAATATCTGTTAGTTTCGGAGGGCCTTGTGCTGGAGCCTTTGACACATGCATAAAGAAGCAGGATTAATTTTTATTAAGTTGCAGATCAGTCTATTTACCAAAGGACTGTTCACTGAGTTTTGACAGCTCAATTGGGGTTAAGTGTCTTGCTCAAGTGTTATTGTCTTCCCCACTGATCCTCTCTTCAGAGTCTAGAGACAGAACGGGTTAGATTCCAGTATCAGGTAAAAAGATTAGTTTGGGATTTTACAGTAGAATGCACTGAGGCCTTTGTCATATAGAAACAAAAAGTTATAGTTATATTCAGTATTGATTAATCTGTTGATTAATTTCCTGATTAACTGATAAATCATTCTGTCTGTGTGATGTCAGAAAGCAGGTGAAATTAGCCATGATAAGTGTTCCAGAGTCCTTATTAACTTTTTGAAATAGCTTCTTTTTTTTTCTAACTTGACCAACAAAAGTCAAAGGTTTTCCATTCCTATATCACAAAGAAGAGCATGGAAACATGGATGTTGGCATTTCAGCTTGAAAAATAAAAACAAAATAAAAATAGTCATAAAACAATGTATTGATATTCAAAATGCTTGCAGATTATTATTCTGCTGATCGACTAATCAATTAATCGATCAATTCAGCACTGAAACAGTCAACTAACTGTATATATATGTCATTGTTCCGACAGAAGAGAAAATTACTGACACAAAACTATTAGAATCAAAACCAACGATACTTATAAAGAAGATTACCTTGTAAGGCTTGCGTATGATTGAAATATTGAGAACAACTTGTTAGATGTCAAATGTAGGCAAAGACAAAGGTATGAATATTTGATTACTTGCTCTTTCTTTAACCCATCTTTATATTCACATGTAACTTTTTTATTTTTTTTTATAATCTTTGATTATAAGCTATAGTCCATTGTTTAGTGTTGATGTCTCATGTTTGTACATGCTCATCTGTTTCAACTTGTGCTCTATGCCCAAAAACCTCTAATTAGCTCAGCATTTCAAAAATTGTTAAAACAATCAATTATTTATAAAATGTGAAAAATATTTTTCACTCATAAATTAAACAGTGCAGTAAGAGAAACATTTTGATAAGAGGTGAGTTCGCATCACTCAACACATGGTGAGTGAATGCTAATTTCTTACTGTAGCATAAAGTATGTCAAGCTTTATTTCAAACTCCAGCTACGCATAATGACAAACTGAATAATGAACAGTATAAGACCCTTCATACTAGGGCTGCAGCTAACATGTTTTCATTACTGATTAATCTGCCCCTTATTTTCAGTATAAATAAGTTAATCCTCAAGTCTATAAAATATCAAACAATTGTGAAAAATGCTCATCACACAGAGTCCAAAGTGACGTCTTCGAATCGTTTCTTTTGTCCAACCAACAGTCCAAAAACCAAAGACTCTTCATTTACTCATGAATGAAAATGAAAAGCAGCATTTTCAGCATTTTTGCTTGAAAATAACTTCAACAATTAATCAATAATCAAAAAAATTAATAGCAATTGATATTTGTTCGAGCAACAAAATTGATTAATCCACTAATTGTTGCACTACGTACAGCGTGGTGAAGCAGTGGCATAAACTAGGATGGTGACCAAAGATTTAGCTTTTTAAGTCTACTGATAGCAGCTGTAGAGGTTAGGGGAATATTGGGTTACTCTCTGAATGTGTGCTTAATTTCCACACAGTCGGACTTTAATGTACCATTTGAAGATCCTGCAGATGGATCAGGCTATTGATTTGCTATTTAAATTTGGGTCTGAGTCTCTCATGACAAAGAACATAATGCTTTCATTTTACTCGTTTTATTCTCAGTAAAGTCAGACTCCCTTCTTTGATGAAGTCCCTGGAGAAAACCTTTTTCAAGTGTTTTTAATAGTGTGTGTGGAAAGCAATATGTGTCACATGTGGCAGAACTACTGACAAAACATGCAAGAAACTAAAAAGGCATCTGTATTCAAGGTAGTACACCTCATAATTTAACCCGTCGTTGAACACAAGCTGCTTTCTGATCACTACACCACAACATTATTCAATTGCCTTAATGAGTGCATTTAAAGACTTTTCAGCTATGCTCATATTTGATGTTTTCGGGCCTGTTGTAAAACATTTTGAAGTCTCAGCAAATGGTTGTAATAGCTTCCTTTCAAAATGGTGATAATGATTATGGATGTATTCAAATTAAATTAAATCTCAAAGACTGTGATGCAAGTCACTGTGACTAACTCAAGCGCATCAATCATTTTCCTGACGCTTACAGGAACACTGTCAATTCACTCGGAGGTACTTTTGATGTCAGACACAAAGGAATAATAATTGCTTCAATTCAAAGGTACACTTTATACTTACAATTTCAATCAAATTTCAATCTAGGATCAAAAGGGATATGTTTGCATTATGCTCTTGAGCGATCCGATCCCTGAGTTTGAGGACAGATTTTCCCAGAATGTGTATTAAATAGAAAAGCAGATGGCAGTTCATTTTTTTCTGCATTCATCACATTAAAAAGATGCACAAAGTTTCCACCCCACAGGACATAAAACCAAAACACCATGATTAAAAACGAGTATGTTATATGAGAGGTGGGGAATATAGGCTCTGATTAATATTTTCAATTAGAATTACACACCAATTTTGGTCATTTGCTAAAGCGTTTGATCAAAAGTGATACGATGCCGGAAGAAAGCCTTTCAAGGCTGGACATAAGTAGGCACAGCTTTCCGTTAACAACTGTCATACTTTCTCCAGATTGTCACAGGGATGGTGAGGAAGTCAAGCAAAGTGCTGGATTTTGTTGTTAACGTGATGGATGTGACCTGAGGACAACGGGATATTAATTTGCATGTGATTAGCAAGACTGTGATTGAGTGGATACAGAAGTGGCATGCTGTGGTGTGTTGTTGCCGTGTCATGAGGTTGTCATCCGGTGCGTGTGTGTGTGTGTATGTGTGTGTGTGAGAGAGAGAGAGAGAGAGAAAACGTGTACTGTGTGCGTGCACATGTGTGCGTGTGTGTGTATTTGAGTGTAAAACAAGCTCAGTGGCTGCAGGTGTGAAAATAGCCCAGGCTGCGAACTCCACACACTCCCTCATCCTCTCTCACTTCCTCTCCCGCTCATTTATTTTTCTTTTTCCCTGATTTGGTTTTACACTGCTGCGCTCTACTCATTTGCATCTGCTCCTGACACCCTTGTACCAGTCACTAGCAGCCCCTCTGACACACACACACACACACACACACACACACACACACACACACACACACACACACACACGCTCTTTCTCTCCCTCACACACACACACACACATTAAAACTACTATCATCATTCACAACTTGTCCTGTCTTCGAAGTGCGAAGAAGAAACAACAGGTGTAAACTGGTGCACTTTCTGGTGGATCTTAGATATACAATCTACACATGAATATGTAGAAAATAATTATCTGTTATATGTAAAATAATTTCTACACAACTGTGAATTGGCCCCATGGTTTTTGTCGTAAATCCTAACCCTAACCCATGAGCATGTACGAGAGCTTGTGGGATTCTTTTGTCTTTTATTTTCTCTGCTGTGTGATGTGTGTGTGCCTGCTGGGGGGCAGGGAGTCGGAAACATATGTTTGTATTTATACCAATGTGTTTACGACGAGGATTCAAGCGTGGATGCACAAAGGAACTGATAATCAAATCTTTAATCCATTTAATTTATCCAAGCAGCAGAATGAGCTTGAATATATCAGGCGGCTGTGGTCATGGAGCTGTGCTTTTGGGAGCGCTGTGATGAAGTTCAATTAAGAGACAATATCATAATTATAAACTGACTCGAGAGACAAGGCAGGGTTCATTTCTCCAAGCGCCATTCTTCTGAGAAACAGCCTGTTCTGTTAATCACAACTTATTGGATAAATAGGCACAGAGATGCAGCTTTGTGAAATAAATTAGGGATGCAACTAATAGTTGTTTAAATTTTCAATGGATCCCTAGAATATTTCCACAATTAATCGACTCGTCTATAAAATATAAAAAAAATGTGAAAATTATAGTTTTAAGTCTGGAATTTGCTTCTTTTGTGGAGCCTGCAGTCCAAAACCCAGAGACTCTACTATCATTAAGGACAAAGAAAAGCACCAAATCCCTACATTTAAAAAGCTGGAACCAGCAAATGTTTGACAAACTTTCCTTGGAAAATGACCAAATGTTGCAGCTCCAAGATAAATATAGCACTTCCTATTCAAAGTGTTTTTCAGTGCCACAAAACATTCACTTCTCCACAGCAACTTGAGAAAACTCTGTGGCAAACGAGTATCAAATTAGAGTTCGATATATTGTAGAGCCTGCTCTCTGTGTGCCTGGTGCTACTGTAATCCTCGAAAGCCTTGGATTTTAATTCAACTATGGCAAAAAATGTGTAACAACGGCAACTACAAGCACAAATCGTTCAGATGTTGCAACAGTTAAGTATTACTTAATGAAACTGTCTGCATATTAGCACATGTGAAAAAGGAATAATGCTAATAAAGTTTTCAATTTTATTATTACACAAACTATAGGCTGTCTTAAGTCCCTCTAAAACATTTCATACAGTTTAAGAAAATGGTTCACGTAACAGTGCAGAACAATCCTAAGCATTTGCAAGTCACAGGTCAGGCTAATTATGTCTTCTCATGAAAAATAAGCCTGACCCGGTACAACTCATACAATCGTGCATTGATTTTCTAAAGAGCGCGTGTTTAATAAATTTAGCTACAGTAGCAGGACCAGGTGGTCAATCATTGTCCCATTCTCAAAGCCCTTGATGAGCGCTGAGAAATATGGCAGAAATAATACATCATTGTTCTGTCTAATTACAGCATGTCACAGACAAGAGCGGATTTGCATTTTAAACAAGCACTTGTTCTGATTGAGGAACAATTGTTATATATTTCATTAAATGTGAGCCATGTGAGCAGCACACTCCGTCCAAACATGCGAGAGGAGATGTAACCCACAAAGCTTCCAGTTTTATTCCAGCATGTTCCATCGGCAGTTCAAGATATTCTTTAATATGTGTTTGTTTGTTTTCATTTCTTTTACACTTATGCATACTTTAGTGATATTTTTCCTCCCACCAACGATTAATTTAATCTCGCAGCCTTCTTCAAGGTCTTTTTCCCTACACCCACCCCCCCTCTCCACTCCCAGTTCAAGCAGAAATGAGAGAGGGTCTGAGGAGAAAGGGAGAGGAAGAAGAACTAAAACAAGATGCTAGAATCAAATACGCTTTAACAGTTTTTGACTGCTTTTTGCACTATTTTCTTAGAGTGGATTTGAAGCAGGGCTGGGCTGCTTCCTGAATATCTTACAGCCTCCTCAGTGTCTTTATATACAATTCCACTTATTTACAGATCACTGGAGGAACATCTGCTCCAACACTTGCCCCAAATCTAAGAAGTGATGTTTTGCAATATACCATTTAATTTTTAATGCCGAAATTCAGTTCTCCTTCAAAACAGAAGAACTTTCATAGATAAGCTCCTTTTGATGACAACTAAACAACATCCAATAGCCTGGAAATATACTGGAATTCAAGGGATAAACAAAACTCTGGCAAACAAACAACTGCAGTAATGGTAAACACTGCGAAAGTTGACAATATCATGGCAACATAAAAGTAGCAGCACTATTTCATCTTACTTATAAACAAGTCTGAATGCAGCTAATCAAGCGAGATTAGTCACAAGTATGTCAGAGAATACACAACAAATAACTTCAGAAGAGATGAAAATGTCTTGTTTTAGTTTTATAGAAATTACTAACAAGGAAAAGGTCAGGAATGCTCCAATATGATCAAAATTAAACTAAAATCAAGACCAAAGACATAACACATACAAGTCAGACTCAAAACACCTGCTTCACAAAGAGGTTTAGAGCGAGCCGTCTTGTACAATTACTCTGAAGTAGATGCCTGCCATTGTTACTGATCCATTTTGCTACCCTGACAGGCACAGGGAAGTTGTAATGCACCTGCATCTGTTCATCTGTAGAGCAATACAAGTTGGCCTCATGCCAACACTCCCCACTTCAGCCACCGCCAAATACTACACATATTTGATTTGCAATACAGCATAATAGGCCATCAGCTTAATTATTACTGAGGAGTTATCATCCTGAATCTTTCTGTACAGAAAAGCACGAATGAGGAAGAATGGCTCATAATACCGACATTTGCATGTGGCTCAACAACAACGTAGTTTTACGGCTGCTCATTGTGAACATACTAAAGTTTCATGTTTTTATTTTTATTATTTATGCACCCATTGACTTTGTCAAGGCAAGTGAGGAAAGAGACTTAGGAGTACAACAATTCAGTTTCATAGACAATTCCACATTCTTATATCTTTGAACAGCAGCCCTGGGATTCTCTGCATCGATGTTCTTCACCAGATATACTGTAGATAACAATATGCTGCACTGCTGAAATCTTTGATACAGTACCAAGATAGCCTTAAGTCAAACAAATTACCTTTAACTACAGGAAGGTTTCAAACACCACCGAACTTCTACGATCATGGAAATATACTTTATGTATAGTACATGAGGCAGGAATAACAAACCTAAGGCTCGTAACTCGATAGAAAAAGACGCTAAAACCCTACTGGAGCAGGACCACCTCTTCATGGTGATCTCTGTCCTGATTGGATAAAATGGGCAGGGATACCAGAAAATGTCTTTTCTTTTTTACTGTATGAGCAGGGGGAAGACACTCTTTAATAGATTACTGTTGGAATATAGAGCTATTCTACACTTATTTTGATAAAAGTATATTACAGCAACTTTTAATATAGTCAAACATTATTGTGTCTGTATAGTGTGCCTGATCGGCTCAGCTTCTTTTAATCAGAAAACCTGACACAGCAGACATAAGACTGGACGATAATGCCTTATTATCGTCTAATCACTCTTAGTGGACTCAGTGCAGCTCCTGCTTGACAAAATTCATTTGTCCAGATTCATGATTATAAGCAATTTGTCAAACAAAAGTTATTGAAGTTTTTGTTTTATGCGTGGGAAAAAAGATCTTTTATGTAATACTGAAGGAGTCTATCAATCTTATACGAACTGTAATTTTGTTTTTGTGTTTTCCATCACATATGATATGATACATTTTCCTTCCATTTATAGATATACTATAGTACACTTATGATAACATATTAAAAAAATATAATTATGAAGTCTAATAAATGTTGGAAAAGGTACGAAAAGAACATAATTTATATCAAAAACAAATGTTGGCAACATTGTAAACATTTCCATCTTATTATTAGTGTTATGTTAATTGTTATAGTAGGTCGTCCATTAACTAACTGTGTGTCTGTGTTGCTTTTATAAACGCCTTTGAAAGAAACTTGAAAATGTGTATGGTATAGTTACAGACAGTTTACCAGTCAGATCTGATGTTATTGTATGGTATGAGTCAAGAGTTACACCCTGACCAAACTGAAACAGTGAATAACGTCCTTAGACTGAAGTTTGCCAAGCATGTATGGGGCTGTTTGTTTTGGATGCGGGTCATGGAACTGATTTCATAACAACACACAGTCTGTGCACTGCACAGTGCACTGTTTCTTCTGCTAAATGTGAACATCATGCTCAGTCTGACTACAGCATGAACAGGTTTACCCATTCTGCAGCACTTATATTTAGACTAGAACATTATCAGAATTCAGTATGTCAGCATCCAATACAACTACACATGTTCCCAACAGCTGTTTTATGTTGATATGATACCATAAACCGTATCCCTGTTGTTCAGAAATAAGTTGTTTTTTGTGACTGAATATGCTTCTTGTGACGCGCACAATATGCTTTTTCCTGGCTTTTAAAACATCTCTAACTGCTTTCAATTACTGACTGATATCTCTGCAAACATTGGTTGTTGGTGAATTGCAGCTTTGAATGGTTGACAGTTTTGTTCATGTAAGCAAACAGAGCAGTAATCTTCCTAAGAAATGCGCTTTGTATTTGTGCATGTTCCTGTGTAACTTTCCATCTGCATCTGCCTTGTGAAATCTAAGCACAGAGCCCCTTCCCACTGTACCTGCCCCTGCCTGGCCTTCCCGCATGTTTTAGTTGGCATAGCTCTTACAGTATATCCATCATAGTTATGCTGCTCTCCGACTGTAGTTATATAGAGGGAAACTAGTCAAAATAAAGTCTAAAGCAAATAGGAAAATTGAATCTGATGGATGGGTATTTCAACAGATTATAGTGAGGATATAAAGCTTATCCTTACTTTTTTGCAATTTTTTGCAGTTTTGGTGGTTTGTTGATGGACACAGTATCTTACATTTTAAAGAGCATGACTTTATTGAACACGCCCACTATCACACACACGCTGCTGTCGATGTGCTTCTCAGAATCATACCTCTGGAAAAAGATGTTGTCAAATTAGATGGGTATCAGTAGTATTTTATCAGTATTACTACTACTGACAGTCCTTATCTATTTGGTAATTGTTTTTTCAAAAGAACATATTTGAGAGAAAAAAATTCAGAACAGAATTAAATGTTTTTAATACATCTATATTGTTTCTAGAGCAGTAATGCTATTGTTTACAACAGCAAAATCACTATAAACTTAATAATATAGAACTGGAAACGAACCCAAAATATCAATAATATAAATAATATTCCTGACATCAAAACACTGAGTGAAGTTTAAAAAGAAAGAAGAACATAGACATCAGTCAGGATCAGTCCTCCTCCATCAGGTGAGGAGCTTCAGCGCCTGCAGGTATGGCTGGTAGAGGGAGGAGGGGCTGGTTAGTTGTGCAAAAGCAGCTAAGTTTACAAGAATTTGACAAATTTTAAGATAGCAGTATGTGGCAAACTAAGCACAACAGACTACATACAGATAGCGTTCTGGTAGCTTGTCTGTAACAAACCACTTTTAGCCAAGCTAATGCACCGGGCTTGTGTAAAACATAGCAGCGGTGGATGCGAGACTGTGTGAAAAGCAGGTTAAAATAATGCTTTCTACATGTTTACATGTTGTTAAACAGGTGTATTGATAAAGACCTTGTTACTCATGAAGGTTTTGTTAACTTGAGTAAACTTCGAGTTATCATCACCTGGTTCACTTCACTGTCTCCACCTGCTGCCAGTCTGCTCCACTGACTTCTTTCTGTATGTGGGTGTGTGGAGTAGCTCAACAGAGGAGAGGCTGCAAAAATGTGATAATGAATTAGATCAAAATGTTAAAGTGCATATAAAAGCTCTTATCAATACTACAAGGTTTAACAATTTAGCTCTGGGGTCTGTTCAGTTCTGGGTTTTGGTACCCATCCCTATACAACACCCAAAAATGAGCTTACTGTGTACTTCAGATTCAGCCACAGCATTACATTTAAACACACTGTGCTTTTTGCAAAATAGGTCTGCCTTTGGCTTTGGAACTCTCCACAGACTGAGTTCTGATAATAAAGCATGCATCTACTGTGGCACTTTGACAATTTAAAAGAAAACAAAAGTACAGTTTTACTTTTGTGAAAGCAGAAACTGACTTCAGTAGCACAGACTGAAAAACTTGCATCCCCTCAGAGAAATAACAGTACAAGCTCTCAGCCTTGCATACAGTGCTTCCTACAGCCTGCCTCTCTGTGGTTCCAGTTGCTCAATGAATACACATCAGCAGTCCTGCCCACTCTCTGGCTGTGAGTGATGTCATTGTCAGCTACCTCATGTTGCTTTGACAGCTCCTAATCACACCTCTTGTGTTGTGGGAACTAGCCATTCAACATTGCAACAACACTGCTTCTTGTATCTGTCAATCACTGTCAGTGGGTGATACTTTCCCTGGGGTGTGGTTGTCCATCAGGACGGAGCTGGTCACCGCGTTCACATGTGGCCCATCAACCTCTTTTAGATTGATACCATACAAACCTGACCGGTCCTTCAGTCTCTTTTTTTCCCTCCTCTCTCCTTACTTTAGTTCAGCTCCGTCTGACGAGCCAGGAATCGGCTGCTGGCCTTGTATCGACAATGCAACAACGCGATTCAAACAAAAACCCTGAGTCTTTCTACTTTCTCTCTCTTTCTTTTTTCAGAAAGTGGGATCAATACATTGTGCAGCCGAAGTTGCTCCCACAAAGGCAAGAATATGTAAACTTTTGTTTTACACTCTCTGTCTTTGGAAAAAAAAACTTCAAATAGAGGATACATCAAACAGAGAACCAGAACACTTTGATCTCACTTTGAATGCAATGAAGTTACGTTGCATTAAAATTTAAGAACTGGACTTGAAAATAGAATACTGTAGAGAAACCTGTATAGTAAAGAGACCTGTGTATTGAAAAGAATATTGTACAGTGCTGTCGGAGAAGGCAAGCTTCAATAAAACCCATGTATCTTCAGATGATAAACTGAAGACAGATTCACCCAGAGGTCCTGAGAGGTGAGGTGAGAGCATAAAGGTCTTCTTCAGCATGTCATCTGACTGGCAGACTGACCTGTTTAATTCTGTACTATTGCTGTGACATTGGAGATTTAAATAAAAAACATCCACAGAAGCTACAGAACCAACAATGTTCTTACCCCTGCTGTTTGCAGCAGGCATCAATATGTGCTGACAAACGACCATGGCAGGCAAGACAGTATAATTTACCACTGATTAAACGGCAGGGCTCTTAACAGAGAGCCAGGGTTCATACAGTTAACACACAACTCATCTTTATGCAAGCATATTTTATTAGCTTACACGGGTGGCATGCCCCAGCTGCAAACACAAGCAAATAAAGAATCCTCGTTCTGTCAAAGTGATATAGCATATGTTGCAATGATCATAACGTCACAAAACACAATAAGGCAGAAAAATGTAAGATGTTATAGATAATATAAGACTAGATAGTTGCTCTATTTATCCTGGAGTGTTTATTAATCGTCACACATTAAACAATGGAAAAAGATATAACAAAATAGTTCTAAAACAAAAACACAATCTCCTAACCTAATTTTATATCATATACAATCTATCCTTATTATGTTACAGTGTTTTTCTCCTGTGTCACTTCATTTGAATCAATATTTAACTGCGTTTTTGATGCAGTTAAATATTTACTAGTTACAGATTTAAAAACAGTTTGGCTATTTTGTCTTCTGTACTTCTAATTTGTATGCATGTTTCTTTTACAAAAATATATGTGTGATATGTTAAGCGGTTGCCATTGAACAGGTAGAGTATTAGATAAATTAGTCTTCTACTGCCCTGGGTACAGCTGCTGAAGTGAAAGGCAGGACAGGCAGACTAACTGTATGAAGTTTACAGTTGCAGCTGTTAACATATTTGAAAATTATTAAGTTTGGAGGTGGGTCTATATTTGGGGTGGGGATCTTTTCCATTAGGGGATGATTAAATAATGATAAGCTTGTGAATATTTACTGTGATATTACAGTGAATGTAGCGTGTGACCCACTTTAGACTTTCACATCTGAAAAGGATAAACCCTTTGATAATTCTTTGACTGCAGACACTATTTGACAGTCAGTTTTGGGTAATAAAATATGCTTCTCCCCTGTTTTTACCCCCCTCCTATCTTATTTCTGGCGAAGATGCGCTTGTGTTAGGCCACGAGATGTGCAGTCTGAGGTAAATGTGACTGAGTGATGTGTCATATAATCTCTTGGACATATCTAGAGGACGTTATTCCAGGAGAGGATATGGGGGCTGCCTCATGAAACATTTATCTGGGAAGAGTAGCGCAGCGATGGCAGGGAGATGGAGTGACAGAATGGAATGAGGTAGAGAGGGGAGAATAACAAGGAAAGTGTTTGTATGTGCGTCTGTCCATGTTTCTGTCTCTCAGTCATCCTGTCTGCCTGGTAAAGGTAGAGACACTGTGGAAAACATGCCACTGCAAAGCTAATTTACATGGAAAATGAACAATCTTCTCACAAGTGGACGAGTATATACATCAACAGATGATATACACATGTACACATCACACACACACACGCACACACACACAGTTTTAAACATGCTCTGAGAGCTTAGAGGGGCTTTGAGCATGATAACTCCTAACAAAAACCCTGAGGCTGAGCTCTGACACAAAGCTTATAATCTTGCCGAGTGTTCCAATGGTTGATCTCACTGAGCAGCAAATGCACCTCTAGACATATTTTGTTCCACAGTCCCTTATTTGATAGTCTGTAAGAGGAGATCTTTAGATGTGTAATAATGCGATGTACTGTACTAAGAATCAGAGTTCCTCGAATGTTGCCACTGACTGTACTCCTATTTACATGTAAAACCTAAAATCCTTTTCATTAGCGCTCCATACTTTATTGTCTGATATGTAGCTACACGTTTAATAGACATTTATGACTCCTGCTGAACTTAGAAATTGCAGTCAAGACTGATGCATCTTTCAGTGCTAGAAATTTCATCTGGCAGAGTAAGTGTTGAGTCATTTACTGTGATGATGAACAACAATATTAATCTCACTTGGCAACATTTTTGATGATTAATTAATTGCTTAAGTCATTTAATCAGCGAAAAATACCAAATAGTTGCAGGTTCCATTTTCTCGAATGTGAGTATTTGCTGCTTTTCTCTAGTTTGTGTTATTGTGAATAGAATATCTTTCAGTTTTTAGACTGTTGGTCAGACAAAATAAGAACATTTGAGCATGTGACCTTGAGATTTAAAAACCTGTAATGGGCATTTTGACACGGTTTTTGACATTTCATAGCAAAAACATACCCAACCGATTGTCTGACAATGAAAAGAAACATCTCTTCGTATTTCATTTAATAAAGGTTAAGAGAAAAGATCTTTCTAAAATCTGGATTTGAAGACCTCATTTTACCTTGACTATTGTTTGTACTTGTCAAGTGTAGAACAGGGCCTTGAAATAAACGACTGTGGGCAAAGGACCATGGGAAAGACTTACTCATCATACTCTACGCTCCCAGCAACTCTTGGTTGTGCTTGGCTGGCCCGCTGTGATGCTTCAGCACTGGATCTTCAGATGCTGACAGACACCAGAGCCTAGTGGGAGCCTGGTGGAGTGGCCTCTCTCAGAAGGAGGAAAGCTGCTCCCACCCAGACAAGGTCATGCTGGCCTCTTGTCATTATCCTCTGAACAGACAGGGGAAAAAGCATTCCTATCCAGCGACCATTAGTGCCAGGCAGAGACCAATTACCACCAGGCAAAGGGCAAACAGTAAGCGGACATGAATGAAGCCAGGCGGGTCAGAGTGGTCATAGATAGCAAAGGTCAGTGTTGTCATAATTTTAGACAAGTTAAAGTTGTAAATAGCTCCGGAGATAAATACGCGAGCAAGAAGGGTTAAATTAAGTACACATTCCCTGAGTGCAATAAATGCTGTCCATTAGGGGCCTTTACTGCTGTAGAAGAGCATTATTGTCATTATCTGAATTGTCTTTCTCTAATCTCTTTACCCAAATCATTTACATTAGCAATTCATCATAAACTAATGAGCTGTAGATCAATAGGGACCTTTATTATAAGGATAAGGTTAATACCCCCATTGAATCACAAAAGAGTCATAGGTTATCTTAAGTAAACCTTCTGAATAACTCAGTAAGTGTAATACCACTAGATACCCCCGCCAACACATTTATATCAGGCTTTCCCCAGAGTGTTCTGCAGAGTCTCTGTACTGTATGTGCTTTATGTACGTTAGCTCTATAAGGGTTTCCTACAGTATGTCATTTACAGGCAAACTAGTTTTCTTAAAAAGATCAAATAAAAACATGTTCTGTTTGACACACAGCACTTAGGGGTCACACATATAAATTTCGAGGGCTTTTCTTCAATAAACAAGGATCCTTGCTCTTTGCTGACCATATTCACACGGCGGCCATATTCCTCTGATGTTGGGCTCAGGGTGGGAAGCTCAAATGCTCAAATGTCATACTGCATTGTTCCAGGTTGCAAGTCATATAAACATCAAGAAGCATGACAAATTGTTATTATTTCATCACTTCCTGATTGATTGGCAACTGTGAAGACAATGGATAGTGGATAAATCCTGAAGGACATCAGGTCACATTTCAAGGTAAAACAATATATTTGTTAAACTGTTAGCACTGCCTGGCTAGTATTACTATTTGATAGCGTTACACTATATGATAAAAATCTTGGATACATTTATTTAAACCTGGAAGTGAAATGTACTGGATGTAATCAAGGGGTAATGTTAGCTAGAACGTGGTTGAATGCAAACAGTTGCTTATACGCATCAACTAAGTTGTTTTATCTTGTAAAATGGTCCGATGTCCCTCTGTATTTTCAATATCCATTGTCTTTTCAGTTGCTGATCAATCTGGAATTGGTAAAATGATAACAATTTTAGGAACAATTATCCCAGCATTTGAGTTTCCCACCCTGAGCACGACGTCAAAGGAAAATGGCTGCCTTGTGAATATGCTCTATGGGGAGCCACAAAGGAATGAAAGTACTTATACGTACTCCTCCTTTTCTCAGTGTAACTATCTTCAAGTGGTGAAAAATCTCATTCACATCCAGAAAGGTCTCCAGTAAGTCCCCTGCTGTTTCACAACTCTAGTCCTGTCAACATTGACGTGTTGTCACTGACAGGTTGTTGGGTTTGCCGGTATCATCCCCAGGTGTTTTACTATTTAGTCACAGTGTGAAAAAAGAGGTGTATTTATGATCAACGGTCTGTTTATGATATGTGTTAAACATCTCGTCCACCTCTTTCATGGACATGTTCTGCCAATTTTTCCTAGAAGACAAAAGACGACCAAATACAACATACTATGTGTAGAACAAATCTCTGTTTGCATGCTTGGCCTCACATTTATAAAGCAGTGTAAGGTTATGTTTAATAAAACTCAATCATCTTGAAATGCACATACACACATGTCTAATTTCCATTCCCACAGTTATCCATAAACGGACAAAGGCATGCTTTTAATCAACTGTTTGCATATATAGTACATACTTCTGTGTAGACCCGTCAATAGAAAGAATGGCAAAGAAGAAGCACAATTAGTTTCTCCAACGACACCACAGTGACTGTCCTTACACAAGACCATAACAGAGGGCTATGATCATCGTCAGCCCTTACACATGCTCCTGTAAAACATCATCAGCAATGATGTCTCTATCCTCAGAAAGGTCATCAATACTGACAGAATTAACAGCAAACATTAAAGAAGTAATATAAGATATAGAATAATGGAAAAAGAATGGGCACTGCACTTTGTCTTTGAATGAGCATTCTCAGACTTTAAATCTATTCAGATTTTTTATCAATACCAACAATTCAATTGGAAGTGCTTTTGTTGGACTGCTATTCATTTAATGAAAAACAAATGTAAAAAAGAGAATTTGTGTGTGCTCTCTCTACTTCATTGTAAAATAGAAAGAAAATAAACTGAAAATGATGTCAAAGACAAAACACCAAAAAAACCCAACAAAACATGGGGGAAAGCAAAAAATGTAATTGGCGATAAAATCCCTATTCTTCATTTTCACTTTACAAAAATCATGCAATAAACAAAATGTTTTCATGTTTTGAAATTCCAAAATAGCTTATACATAGTTTCTGTGCATCATTTATACATCTAGTCAGCCTGGTTCAACGTCAAAGGATTAAGCATCCAAGTATGAACATCAACCCCCTGTCTGTTTAGAGAAAAAAAAGTGAGGAAAACACAGGAGATTATCTTCTGGAGAGGAGGGAACCAAATTCTGTGAATCTATCCTCTTTCTGCATTTGGTACATTTTCATCCCCTCCTTAGTGTCAGATGTGTAACTAGAAATTTTCACACACCTCCTCCCACTCTGCACTTTCATGCCACACAGGGGTGATCAGCTGGAGGAAATCAAGCCCCTCTCTAAATTTCCTCTCAACTGATTAAGATAAACTGCTTTTCAGCCATGGTTACCCCCCCAACCAATCAATTAAAGTAATCAATTAAAGGCCTGCCGGCTGAGCCTTTGGTAATTGAGGGTTGAATAAACACAGGCTGCTGATACTGATGATAAAGCCGTAACAAAACCATGGGCATGAAAAGGGCTTGAAAAATGTAATTTCTGGGATTTTAGTTAGTCTCAATTGTAAGATATCTAAGGAAATCTACGTTTAGTTATTTATTTAATTTCCTTCCCAGCGCAGTCCTAGCTGTTTATCCCGCGCTGCCAGAGATTCTGCCCTAGGACGTTAAATATTGAATAAAATCATCAGCCAGGCCTTTCCAATTGGCTGTGGCTACTATTTGAAAAAAGTGCCAGTAGAATTCAAACATGGCACTGTGTTCCAGCATGTCCTCCAGTGAAAACAAATCCTCAGAGGAGGGTGAAAGAGACTCTTTGGGCAGGCTTGGCCTCTTCACTGCTGGCTTCAGGTCCAAGAGGTGAGGAGGCTGTCTGTACTTCAGGGATCCTAAAATAAAGCCACAAAGGGCTCACTGACTGAGTCGCATTCACTTAAAAATGCATTTTCGTCCGTCTCCTACTTAAAAATGTAAATTAAAATTTGATTCACAGACATGTCAAACTTGGCACATTAATATAAAGAAATGATTTTCTATAGAGAGAAATATCAACAAAAAAGAGAAACATGGAATTTTCCTTGCCACATGAATCCTTTACTGGACATTTTTAGGATTTTTTACGAACCACTTTTCTTGCAGGAGGGCTTATAACAAGCAGGCTGTCCATTTGGTTTGAATCAGTCTGCTTTTGTTGAGGTTAGGTGACTGCAAGTCTAAAAACTCATGAGCTCCTCCTCCTTTGTGAGATGCTCAGCTTTTACTGGAGCGCACAGACATTAGAGACAGGGCGATAGGTTCTTGTTTAAGATTTGTGTGACCCTGCTCCTTTACGGGGTCACCATTTACATGTGTGCGCTGTCGGGGCGCGGATGTTCGTGAAGTTAGCTTCCATGTTTTGATGACTCACAGCACGACATGTAGCCTGGATTCTGTGTGGAAGAGAAAAAGTGAAGTACAGCAATCTTCTCAGCTTATTTGTGTATTACTAAGATGACTTACTTTTTAGGTTTTGTTCTGTTTTAAATGCTACTGAGAAAAATAATACTCAACTGACTGAAATAATAGGTATACAAGGACAGAGAGATGATAAAGACACAGAACAGCAATAGTCATTAAACACTCCTGGATGTGAACATCACAGGAAAAAAGTCTCCTCTCTCTCTAAGGTGTTAACAACAGTGATACTGAATGTATGGACTGTACATAGACCACGGAGCAAAGTGCTATGCCTGCTCCAGCTCATTATCTAACAGCCACATAACATAATTTAACATTTCCTTTGTGTTCAGGGACACCACAGCAATTAGCTAACAAGTGGGTCATCCATTAACCAGGCCCACAGCCCTGGGAGAGATATAAGCCTCCAGGGCAACACTCAACAATTCTCTGTAATAGAATGGCTAACAGAGAGAGTCCATTAGTAAACATTTAGGAAATCAGTGAGAAGGCAGGTCTGTTCGGGTAATTATGTTACTGGTTATTTACAACAAATGCACTCTGCACTTTATTGTATTTTGTGTCTTTATCTATTTCACGATGTTGTTTTCAACTTTGTTCCTCGACCATTTGCAGGTTCACATTAATGAACCCGGAGGTCCTAAATAAAAGTTTGTTGCCTCTTAGACTGAGACTGATGCTGTGTGAGCCCCTGAGCCTGCTCACAATTTGAACTGAAACACAGGATTCTCGCCTCCGCACTTTTGAATGACATGAATAATTAAAGTGTGTTGATTTTACAGAGATTGCAATTGTATGATGGTGCAGTCAGAGGGTTTAGACTGCTCTATTGAGGCGCCCACCGCAGAGCCTAAAAGACTGGCGGACGCTTCCTGCTATTGACGTCCTCCTTAACTGTGATTCCACTGGCTCATCCCCAAACTGTAGATATACACAAAGAATAGGCTGCACTGTTGGACCTTGATCTCAACAGGGATCATATAGTATGGACACCCCTTTGAAATAGTTTACTTCAAAATAAATACTTAATGCAGCCTGCTTTTTCTGATGAAATAATTCATTGAACACACTAACATTTGTAATAGCTAACCAGCCCCTCACAACGGTGTTAGAGTAAGACTCAAGGTTGATCAATAGAGGCCTTAGGGGTTTTATTTTCTGTTCCTTGATCAAGGCTGTCAGATTAGTATAGGTACAGTGTAAATAGGACCGCTCCTTGAGCATAGGCGGCGGCTCTGCAGCACAGGTTGGAGCATCGCTCCCTCATTAATATGATTAGGAAAACAGCCTTCGGGCAGTGAGGATGCAGAGCAGCGCACACCGAGGCTCAGTGGATACCGACAACAGTACAGCGGCACAATGGCACTGTCAGTCTGCTTTTCATGGCCCTTCTTTTGCAAATCAACTAATCTGAACAGAATTCATAAATAACACACAAAAAGAAAGACATGTTTGTGACCACAGCCCAGTGAGATTTTATTCATTTAAAGGGGTAATTGATTGATGGTGTCTGTAGTGGAATTCAACAACTGCAAGAAGTCAAGATTTGGACCATCTGAAATCTAGTAATTTCATATTTTAGAAAAGTTATGTACATAATTTTATTTTGTGTTTTGTTTGATTTGTTTTATCCTTTGTCTTTGCAAGTATTCCTCTTTCTGTCTCTCTCTCCATGTATCATCAGCTCACTCACCAAGCCAATCTCTTTCACAGGATTCACTAAAATCTTACATGTTGTGAAGCCTGTGTCATATCAGTTTCAGGGTGTGAGATGTGGAAATTAGGGACATTTCTACCAGTTTTTTAATGTAGATTCTGTTTGTCGTTTGCTTCATTAATTTTTAGAAATTGGCAAATTTGTGTAGCATGTTTTTTTTTATTAAGGCGAGTGGGGGAAATACAGAAATGTGAGTGATAATGTAATTGATTAGTGGTAGTAATGCCTCATTTCTCATCAGATTTGCAATCCATTTAGTTTTGAAAAACACCAGACAAGGTTTTTGCTTTTCTTTTCTTTTTTTTCACAGTGGCTGTCATCTAGTGAGTAATTATCATTGGTCTGTGTGTCATAAGCCAGGAAGGATAGTGACACTTCTACTGATCTATTCATCTTTTAGTGCCGATGACATCTCCCTCCCGGCTTCAGAAACAGGTTGTCACCTCCTCAATCCAGCAGACAGACAACACAAGTGTTATTAGTATGTGTTCCATATTCAGCAAAATAGGTGAAAGTGAAAATGGGCTTTACTACGTTACATGGCAAAGTGGCGCTTATAATGGTTATAAAGGACAATCTTGTTGATAATAAACAATATTTTGATGTTATTTCTGGGATAATATTTAAAGTCCTTTTACATATGAATGCATAAATATGATAAAACAAATAATAATAATAACAATTGCAATCATATCTTAACACTGTATTGCAGTATCTGGCTGCTGGAAAATTTTTCTTTTCTTTTTTTTAAATTACTTTTACAATGTAATTCTATGATTTTCATCATCTTTGGGCCCTTGACACCTTCCTGTACAGGAGAATAATAATATTGAGCTTTCCTGTTTAACCCAACAATAACAGTTAGAAATAACAGCAGTTTCCATGTCTCATGTACAAGCACACATTTTGTGCATTACAGTGTAACGTCACTCAAGGATATGCATACTGGTATGTTTGAAACTGCTATTCCTCTACTGTGTGATGTTAGAGAAAAAGCAAAAAAAAAAAAACCCAAAAAACAGGCGTTGTTGCAAATTAGTGTTTTAATTTAAGGCCAGCTACCTCTGATTTATCAAGACACAGATACTTTTTTACAGCATTCAAGACAAAGTTTCAAATTTAAAAGGCAGTTCTTCAGAAGATGATGTGGAAAGTTCACAGATGTTGTGGTTTGTCTGCTCATGTTTGCCTGAAGACCTTGAGGAGCAGATGAGGTCTGATTGTACACAAAGTGGCTGCTGGCTGTGCATCCAGTACCTCAGATAGCCAGTAGATGGTACCCTACTGTGGGACTAAGCAGGAAAATTCTAGTTTATACTGTTGGTGTGAAAAAAAGAGGATAGGAGACTGAATTGTATTTAACTATCAGAAGGTCATTAGATAAAGAATGTTAAAGGAGATTTTTGAAGAACTGTTGCACTTCCACTCAGTGCATATTTGTGATTGCTAAAGAATATGCATATATTATGAAAAGTGTCCACACAAATTTAAGGTGAGAGACAGTTCATGTCGAGGTAATCGCGGGTGTATTGACTCATGCCTGTCCGGTGTTGTGTGTAACAGACAACAGCAGATGGCACGTAGCTGGTTCCCTTCACAGCCCTGTCAACAACAATGTTTGGTGGTTGTTACTTTGGTGGGTGATGGAAAAGCCAGATTATTATATATTTGTTTCCGCATTTTTCAAAGCCATTTGTTCTTTGATAAGGTACCGGAAACAGTTAGCGACATGCTGGTGGGAACCTATGGAAAAGAATACACTTTCTATCAATTGTGTTTTCCTTATCCCCTGGTGGCGTTTGCAGGGTGTGGGAATAGGCAGCATTCTGGGCACTGCTGCTCTGAGATAGCATTCACAGACCAGAGCACAAGAACGGGTTGCATTCAGCCTGGGGAACCAGGGGCCCGACGCTGCAGAATTGTACACAGGGATGGACAATGTACACTATCTTTGGTCTGGACACAAAGAACCAAGGAAAGATTTTATTGTAAGGTTTGGCAGGTCTTGTTTGCAGATTCTCTTTTTCTCTATCTTTTTTGTCAGTCTCTCTATTTACTTGCTGCACTCTTGGCGCAGCAATTTTATCACGTGTGTATTATTTTACATTTTACGACTAGTTTGCTAATGACTGGTAGCTACTACACACTCTCTCGTTTTTATTTGATATTCTCATATATTCAGTCACTCCATCCAATCTCTGTCAGGGAATTTGTAAAAATCTGGCACCAACTGAAATCTTTCTCATAATGAAGAGGGGATATCAAAGGCATTTCCGTTTTGATTTTATGGCTTTTTTGATACTCAAATAGTACATAAAAACATTTGTGCAGCACATGTTCTTCAGCGAGCAGCAAAACGTTGTTGTCGATATTGATATAACTAATTGTTTCTTGTTAATAATTGGCATTTCTGCGTGCCGAATGTCTCCGCTGATTTGTGATCCATTCAGTGCCGGAGCTCATCAGATGATGTGAAGGCTAAGCGTTTTTAATAGAAGCTGGACCCACTGCTGCCTCCCACAGAGCCCCCACATTGCATTGGGTAAATTAGTATTATGATTTTAAGGGATAAATACCCGTTCCACCTAATTAATCCACAACATCACAGGGGGATATGACACCATGAGCCCAATAGATCAAGGACCACAGATCAAAGGCACCACCACTGTTAGAATCCTACACAGGCAAGAAGAAGGTTTCTTGTTTATTTTTATATACAGATGGCCTGTGAACTAATGACTAAAGAATACAGCAATATACGCAAATTTGTTTATTGGTTGTGGGCCGAATGATGTTACATCGTCGGCCCACCAATAAGCGTGTCTAATTGGCAGCGTGGTTTCAAAACTCAAGACTGGAATTTTAAGGCTTGTTGAAATTCCTTGTTTGGAAAAACATCATTTTGTCATTAGCATAATGTATGATTTAAAGTGTGTGCTTTGAATTAAACAACCATTTGTAGTTCAGCTGCTTGTGATCAATATGAAAACTGGAATCTGATCAATATGTTAACTAGAAAGCTCTGCGTAAAAACTTTTTTTAATGGTTCACGCTCGGAGCTGATAATGAATCGATTGTTTGGTCTGGCCTGCAGGGCTGAGGCTGGTGTTGGCAAGGAAATCTGAAATGAAAAGATCAGTAAAGAGGACAATTAACAGCTGCCTGCTCTGTAAATTAATTTAAATATCTTACTCTTAGTTGACGATAGAAACTGAATGTATTTGTGAGGGAAATCAATGTTTTCCACACAATGATTTTGTTTGGTTGCTTTTCCATGGTCAGTGCTTTATTTCTAGTTTTTTTTTTTTTTTTTTTTTATGATACCTTTTATCGTAGCTCTTTTTTTTATACACTTGAATATAAATCAAATAAGTCATAACTGACCTTGAAAAGGACCCAAACCAGCATTGTGAAGTTGCTGTGACATCTTGTTATGGTTCATAATACTCAGAGCAGTGCACACACTTTGGCCCGTCCTCAACCTGACATAAGAAAAGGAGCTAGCTGGGCCCTCTCTTTATTTAACACGCTGCCTGTGCTCTAAAAAATGTCAGTGTTCTGCCAAGTTTACCACATATTCACTGTTTACTGATGGCTGTTACACATGTGGTTTTTGCATATGCTCTCCTCTCCCACTTAAATCATCTGCGGTCCCTGGGCTTTCTTTTGACATGTGCAGCGTTGGTGCTGCCATTGCAGCTTAAATTTTTCAAGCAAAGAAAAGGCATTTGTATGAAATAATAATGACCGTTTCAGACATTTATATTTTCCGCATCTGACTGTCATCTCTCCTTTTCTTTCTCTCTGCGTCCACCACAATATCCCAAACCTCACACGCACATCTCCATCATAATTTTATCTGCAGTTTTTTTTGCCGTTGTTTTCGATGTTTTGGGGGTAGTTTGTTGAATTTTTGTGTTTATTTTGGCACACATGTTGGTAGGGTAACTAACAAAGCTTTATCCTGAAAACCATAATTCTCAGCATTCCTCTGATTCATAATGATGTGCCTACTGAAATTTACAACCACAGCCTCCAACAAAGCCGGGCTACGGGCCTCCTCTCTCGGGACATGGTCCCTGATGTCAGGGATCCTGGGTTGACTGGACTGACTGACTTGGGACTACAGTCTTGTCCTCAATAATTCATACAACAGTATCAAGTGCTTCATTAATATACTATTACATGCTATGTTAAAAAAACAAGACCATATATCAAATAAATGCAGTATTTTTATTTGTTTTTTTGTATATTTGAAACCACTCTGTATATTCCTGTTCTACTGAGAATTTACAAGTTCATTTTCATAACACAGTGCTTTTGCTGGGCTGAATCTCAAAAATGCCACTCAAAACATTCTCCATAATTTATTGAAGGTAGCATTGTGAAAATTCCCTCTTCTGTCAGACTACATCAGTGTAAATGATGTACACATGTCTTGTGGCGTGGAATCCTTTTCAAAGAGGCACTATTTGTTTTGTCGCCGCTCCTTTGTGTCGGCACGCCTGCAGTCTCAGCAGAGTGTGGATGTCACAAAGCATTAGGAAGTATGAGATTCAGGATGTTTCATTTAATCTCCTTGACTTCCCCAGTTAGCAGAGGAGCCAAGCAGCAGCAGCTGAGGGAGCCCCAGCATCCTGTAGAACAAAGCTGGCTGACATGATGTTTGCCTGAGGGGTCTGCACTCACTCACTCTCTCACAGGCATAGTCTGCGAGCGTGTAAAACAATGAGAAACCAGTCAGCTGACAGATACACTAAGCTGCAGTCACTTTGAATGACAACAGCGCATGAGAGGAGCAGTGGCGCTGCCGGTCTGGGACTTAGTACAAACAGCTTTGCGAGTAGACAGAAGGCTCAATCAGAGCTATCAGTCAGAGCTTCTTAGATCACGCTGTTGTAGTTTATTTCGGTGTTTGAGTACTGTAGTCACATTGTGTGGTGACAGTGTTTTGCACTAAACCACGACAGCCCAGTGCAGGGAATACCATCCTGCATGTATGTCTATGATGTATTCCCCCTCATTGTAAAGCACAGTGGTCACTCTGATTACCCAGAGTGCTGCTGGGGCCTGGGGTTAAATAGGAGCAGATGCCTGTTAAAACAGAATGGTGAGGGACTCTCCTCAGCTCGAGCATCCCAGTTCAGTTTTCCTCCCGTGTAATAATGATCTGCGGCAAGACGACACGTTTGACCCCCCATGACCTCAAAGGGTATAGAAATTATAATCAAGGCAGTTATTTAGATTGAGCTGATTTGATGCTCAGCTAATGGAAAGACTCCACTGCTCTGCGTCAGTTCCCAGTTGACCCTTTCCTGTTTACCGCCAGTTCTGGAATCAGGTTACTTCGAAGAAGTGATTGAGATTCCAAAAAGCCACCCTGTCCTTAGACTTGTGAAAAATTTGCAGCAAAAAGAAACTCGATCAAGGATAAAGATTGCTCCATCGATCACCCCAAAAGAGATACAAAAGTATAAAGAAAGCAGATCTCTTTGACAATCAGGTTTTACAAAGTTCAAGAAAGCCAAGTATATCCTCCAAGTACCGAGCTCAATTGACACACATCCACACGCAGACACACACACTGTCCCATGGGTGAGCGGGCAGCACCACCGCCGCTCCCTCTTCAGGTGAAGAGGCCCACTCGAAGGGGTCATATGACTCAGCCTTTGGCTTTTCTGCCTGTCCTCCTGCGCATCTCTGGGGTACATGAGACTCTTCGGCATCCACCACTTCTCTCATTAGCACATGCCAGGCTGCTAGTTGCTGTGGCTGAATCCAGGGCATGTCAGGAGCCATGTCTAGGAGCCACTTGAATTGACAAGATGAGAATGAGGGCCAGGGGCTGGCATATGGTGCTGATTAGCAGTCAAGTTTACAGGGGTCTCTATCCACGGAACATAATCAGACCTACTCTCGCACACATCGATTCCCCCAAGATGCCTCTGATCCATCTGAAAAAAGAAATTATATTCCATTATTTGAAACTTTTGCTGTAAGAGGAAACAGTGCAAAAGTTGTGTCTTTTGCACTGGGGCTTACTGGGCTCATACAAGTATGCGTTTGATGATTTTCTTGTAAACAGGTCTTTTGGAATTAATGAAAATGAAAAGCAAGTTCTCAGGCTTACCCTGAGGGACCTTGTCAAATGTTGATGGATTTCTGTGTGCACTGACAAGTAAAAACTAATATCTAGGAAAATAAGAAATCACAAAACTATTCTACATATTAATGAGTGATTTCAAACAGTCTATGCCTGCACTGGATGCACCTCCCTGCCCACCAGGCACAGAGCACAACTCCCCTCAAACAAAACTTTCAGTGCCACAGCCGAAGCAGCAACATCTGGCTCCTCGTGTAGGCGCTTATTAGGATCAAATTAAGTAGAAATGAATGGGATGATACATGACAGGGTGCAGATGTTCAAAGCCGTGGTGTGAAAATCTGAGGGCAGAAAACAGCTTAATGAATTCTGCGTCTTACAGCAGGGGTGAGGCTCTGGGTTCACAGGTTAGGAAAAAAAGGCTAATTAAATTCTGAGGCAGACGCACAAGAAAATAAATGTTTGTTGCATGTCGGTCCCCTTATTTACCCATGGCACGCTTAGGGACAATGTTATGATTTGCAGTTAATCAAGCAACACGGGGAAGTGTAAGTGAGTGGTCTGCTCTTTTGTGATTTACGAACAGATGCATATCAGACTTGGACCGGGGTGAAGTGCTTCACATATTAGCTGAACCGTCACTCAGACCAGGTTAGTGTCAGAATATATTGAAATAGGGCTGGGCAATATATCAATATTATATCGTTATCGTGATGTGAGACTATATATCATATTAGACTTTGGATATCATTATATCTTGCAATGGCACAAATGATGTCTTTTCCTGGTTTTAAAGGGGTGCCTTACAGTATAGTGCTATAATTTTACTAGACGTTTTCTAATTCTTGCCTTTACCCACTTGGTCATTATAGAAAAGAGTCGATCCCCGAGTGCGACGTAACATGGAGGAGAGTAAAGGTGGATAGTTCCTAAAGCGTCGCACTCGGGAATCGACTCTTCTCGACTGGCAGGACAGCTACTGCTACTGCTAACGTGAGTTGTTCAAAAACCTTCTTTTTAGTAAACTCTGTGTACACAAACAATGTTCTCAATGCTCGTGTTCATGTGTAGAGACCCTGGTGATACTACAAGCAAAGTTTCATGTTGTGTCGAGTCTTCTTAGTGTTTTTAAAAATAGCGATTTTGATGCTACCGTAATGTTGCCCCTAGCACGCAATTGAAAATGATTTTGACCCGAAAACGAAAGTACGGTAAATCAAGTGGCTTTTTCATCGTAATTATGCTTTTGCATGCTCCTAGAGTTTCACTTTAAGTCTGCCTTTCTATCCCTGACCTCCACCCTGTAAGGTCTTTTTACTCTTTACACTACTTCTTCTCAATTCCTCCTTTGCAGCCGTAACAATTACTGCAGCTGATAGAGGTTGCTGTGCAGCAAGAAAATTAAATATGAGTCGTAATAAGCTGCTTTTGACCTATATGGTAGTTTTTCTGATGAGGACAAGCTGAGTTTTACACAGAACTGCAACTGGTTGGTGGCATTAAGTAAATAAATAAAATATTTTATACACTTATATAATCTGATTTCTCCGTCAAAAACTATTAACAAAATGAATTTTCTAAATCTCAAAAATATATCTAAAGAAATCCATAAATTACACAGTCAAAGTCCCTAATTGGAGCTTTGACCATTCTTAGTTGTATTTATGGGACAGTTTTATTTCACTTTCAGATATTATTTCCTCTCCTCCCTCCATCCACACACATAAACAATAAAATTAACTTTGAACCACCTCTGCCAGGTAGACGGGCACAGGCTCACTATGGGCTGCCTCATTTGATAGCAGCTTTCTTTAGAGCCATAAGACTTGAGCCAAAGTGGGAAAACTCAGTCAAACATAAATGATGTCATCACACATCTAAATGTGACTTTTAGCTGGCTGTCGCGGCTGAACGACTTGATAGTTACCTCATTGTTGAATCACAATTCTCTTAATTACATCCTTGAGATCTATTATTTTAGTTTATTTTCCATCTGTGGCGTGGGGCTGTTTCTCTTCTAAATCACTGAGTCTCCCCTTCCTCGTTAATGTCTCCTCAGCCTGCGTACTGAGCTCCAGAGCTGCACAGAGCCAACTCTAATTTACACATTTTCACCAGCATAATGTTTAAGGGTGTTTTTACCCCCGCTGACTACATTGCAGATTTTTTTTTTAGTGTGTGTGTGTGTGTGAGATTGTGTGTGATTGTGTGTGTGTCAAGGTTTGGAGGGCTACTCTAATAACGTATTCTGATACAGTTACTAATTACTTGTTAAAAAATGTAATAAGTTATGTAATAGGAATATAACTTGATTACTTTTTGGTTACTTTTGGATTACTTCAATACTAAATATTCATAAAGATGAGAGAAAAGAAGTAAGTTGCACTTAGTGTGATATCTGCTTCAAAGGAGCAATTTCTAAGAAATGGCCAGAATTTTAGTTTAAAACATCAAAAATTGATCATGAACATCATCAGCAGAATGTGAAAAACAAGTGTGTTGACTTCCTTTCAAAGACATTTACGCAATAAAGAGAGGCGTCTACTGAAGTTAGCATGCTACTCAGCTCGCCCTACCACTGTAGGGTAATATGTAAGAGGCCATTTTCAGCTAGATATATATATCAGATATATGCCATTAGCTCTTAGGAGTGTAAATCGTAAGTTTCATCACGATATGATATTATATAGATTCTTTGGACATCAATACGATATTTGCCGATATCAAAAAGTCTGGCACAATACAATTTCGATTCGATTTAATACAGGGGCCTGTTATCGATATGAGTATGAGATATCAAATGCCCATGTTACACACATCAGTTACATTTATATCAACGCACCAAAAGTAACTAAAATATGATTTCACAATTTTAATACTGAACTCTTCAGTAGAAATATAATTTTATCAAAGGTTCCAGACATTTATATGGAAAACAATCTATTCTTCTTAATAAAAAGAAAGCACTGTTTAGAAAGGAGTTGCGCATGGACGGAAACGGTCACACAGACGTGCCATGGGAATTTTAAAATAAAGGCGTATCTTAACGATGGCGGTGATATGAATTGATGTTTTCACTTTGCATCGATTCTATTGGATCGTTGATCATTGAATTGATATATTGATTCAGAGTGATGTATTATTTCACCCCTAGTAGCTCTGTGATTTCAAGTGTCTCTCTTTTACCAAACTAAGACGAGCTTAATTGCCTCATTAACTCATCGTAAAACAACCTTTATCCAAACTGGACAAAAACTAAATAAAATCCACCTAAACTGTCTTTTGGGTTGTCTTTCCACAATCACCTCTGGTTTGGTCGAAGTAAATCCTCAATTCACCAATTAAGTGTAAAAAGTGAGCAAACTGACTGACTAACTGAGTCATGAGCTAATTAGCTAGCTAGCCAAGGATAGTTATCACAGAGCAGTGTATTTTTGTAGCAACCTTCGAATTGTGGCTGTATTTTGCAAATTACACCGTTTAAGAAAAAAAAAACGGCAACACTGTGAAACCGGTTTTTTTTTTGTTTTCACCATGATATCAAATTTGCAGCTGTAACATTTTCTATGGTTTCACACGAGACCAGAACGTTGTTTTGAGACTTGTGAGATCATTTTTCAATTTAGTTTGGAGTGACATTATCGGTGAAGTTGCTGCATTTTATAAGTAGGAATTCTGTGACCTCAAGTCAGTAATCATGGTCGATGATGAATAAGTTTGATTGATCAGCTCACCTGCCAACCTCTACACATCATAGCCTAGAAGGAAAAAACGACCAAACCTACTCTTGTTCGCAATCACAAGAACGTTTCAGAGTGACAGAGAGCGTCCCTGTGACCATAGTGACCCACTGTCACTGCTGCCTGCAGTGTGGTGTAAATGTTTATTTTTTCATGCAAAAAGTCTTAATTGTGTGAGTCTCATGGTCACTGCATGACAGCTGGCTGCCCTAAATTGTAACCCTGAAAATAATCCCCATTTTTACATAATGTATTAGTAATCAAAAACAGAGTTCTCTAATTGTTTTATTGATAGTTGTGATAAACCGGTGGCTTTGCTGAGAAAAATGTGCAGACAATTCTCAGTTTGGATTGAATACTTGGATTTTATGACTGTTTACGTTTCCTTTTACTGCCACAACAAATGGTGCCTTGATTACTTGAATTACTTGATTTTTCCGTACATTAAAATAATGAAAATACCTGCAACGGTGTGAGCAATAACAGGGAAACTATGGTTTCAATAGAAGTAGAACATTAGCATAATAAGTTGCTTTGGATGGGAAATTAACATAACTAAACCTAACAGCCTATTAAAATATTGTATCTGTACTTTCTCTTGTGTTTTCCAGAGCAGAGCACACCCCCATTATCAGCACAGAAAACTAAAACAAATTTGAATTTAACACAGAACAATTCTTTGGAAATCCTTGGAAAAAACAGGAATATATCAAATATTTCTGTGTCCTCCTGCCTCTACATGCCACATTATTATTTGTACATGTGTGTGTTATTATACAACAATAATGTTAATTCTTACCAGTGATGACAAAAAAATGTGTCTTTTTATGTGGACACCTTTCTTGATTCAGAGTACAGTTCTGTATTGACTTGAGCATATTAAAAAACAAATAGTAGGCTGTGTCCAAGGCCTTTCTATTGGTGGCATCCAGAGGGAGCAATTCTTTTTTACAATTCTAAGTAGAGGGCAGGTGAGTTATTTCTTTGGCTGTGTTTTACACACGACTGTGTTCATGCATAGTATACTGTACAGCACCCTATAAAAAATTTTAAGTGCAGACTCACTTCCCTCCACAGGAGATGTGTCATACTTTGTTCCAAGAGGTCTGACACATAAACGCACATTTTTGGTAATTCACAGCTAAGGAAAACATTCCCTTTTTGCTTTGTTATATAGATGTTTATATACAGTACCCGAAGATGAGGAGAAAGTCAGGTCTTCAAAATTAGAAATCCTGTATTAAGTTTTGCGTAGATGCCATGTACATATGTACATACTAACATGTACTGTACAGGCAAACACTCACACACACTTCTCCGACTTTGCAAGCACACTCCATCTTTCTGGGCTGGCACTTCCAACAGGAAACTGACAGTATTATGTGACACCATGGAATGTTCTAGGGAGCAGCAGCCGAGCAGCGCTGACCTACACCCAACAACAATACTTCTTTTTGTCCTGCCTTTCCCTCGAAATCTCAGCTCCCCTCTCAAATGCAGGTGTGGTGCTCTGCAATATGCATGCTGTCTTTTTTTCAACGGGCATAATTAAAAGAAATGAAGTCAGTGTTCCTTACCACAAATCAGAGCACTCAGGGGAATGACACAATTCTCTCTATACAGAGATTTACAAGAACAGCATGCTACGGTACGTGCCAACTCTCGAATAAGTTGATCGAAAATTGAATTTGATTGGTGAACCAATAAAAATGGGAGAAAAAAAGTGCTGGGAAATGAGAGGGTTTAGCCGTTTATTCAGAGTAAGTATGACAGAATATTGGTTCCAGTGAGATCCTTCAGTTTGTGTTAGTAACATTTGAATAAAAAGGGAATAATAATTCTAGCTGTTCTGTGGAAATTGTAAAATGTTGAAGAAAACGATGTTTGAACTGGCTGAACAGCAGACTTTAAAAATCATCCCCAACCTGACAGCACACCATCTATTAATGTTTTATTTGCTAATTATATTATAATAATAAAACATATTTTTAAGGGATAAATGTATTTAACCCTGTGACTACTAGTGACTGAATTGCATTAAAGTACTGTTTTGTAGACGATTGTAATTGTTCTCTATGTGCATCTTTCTCCACCTCTGAAGTTATTTAACTCTTCTTTACTGGATTTCCAGTAAAGCGTTTTAGATTGGAGGTCAGTAATGTGACCCTCTGCCAAGTTTCATGGGGTTTGAAGATGACTCTTACTTTGGAAACTTGAATAGCATCAGTCAGTTCCGAAAACTTGTTTTTTAAGAGCGCCGACGTCAAAACGGTCGTGCTGCTTCCGTGGCAGTGAGGTGCTGTCTTTAGATCATTAGTAAATTATGATCAAACATTTTTTTTTCAATTACCCATGTACCGTATTGCCAAAACCAAGAAGTTGTTGGCATCAGAACCTATATATGTAGAAATAGTATCCTTCAGCCTTAAAGTAACCCATTTGGAAATATGTGTGTGTGTATTTGTGCTTCATTTAAAGACTCTTTCAGGCACTTCCTGTTACTTAGTGCCCAGAGGGAGTCAAAAGCTCTTCATTTCATATATATCAGCAAAGTATGCATTTTAAGTATGTCCTACTTAGTCAAATACAGATCTTGCAAATGTATCTTTACAAACTTACCTATGAGCAGTCTAAAGGAATTATTGAAAAGTGAAGTGTTACATAAACATATTTTAACAGTTTTAACAGTTCAACCAAACAATACTTTCTTTTATCAATTCAGTGGAGTTAATATATTTTCAGGATTTGACTGAGCTGTACTTTCCTACTAGTCCTGATGTTGGGGATTTGAGGCTTGCCATGGCTTCACTGGGGTTTCAGCCACACAGCAGGAAGAAGATAAAAAGGGGGGCTTTGGAGGAAGAAAAAAATCACAGCGCATTAAAAACAAATCTACTGGGGGATCCACCAGCAGCTTAAGTGAGCCAAGACGATTAAAGGGTCAGTGGTCATAGACTGCAGGTTGAATGTACCTGATGCCTCTAACCTTGGTCCACCAGAGGGGTTGCCAAAACCAATCTCTCAAAATCAAAAACATACACAGGAGATGCAGTGAAGGTCAATTCAAAGTTACGGTAGATAATGACAACTCGCTCAGCAGATCTCTTGGCCTGTTAAGTCGTTCTTACTGTACAAGTCTTCTGGACTGTTTTAGATAGCTCAAGTGTTTTTTGTTATTTTTCTCTTGAATGGTATTGCAGTTATACGTGCAGACTGATTTTTGCATTGCACTAACATACAATGATAATCTAGAAACCAGACATGATGCTTATTGTGATAGATTACCCCTCTCATGCAAGCTTTATGTCTGCCATCTGATTTTCATATGCTACTGAAAAGAGTGGAAATTATTACTGCCCTGCCTGAGATCCCTAATCTTAGTAAAACATGCAGGTCTATATTTTTGGAATTATGTAGACTGTGCTTTAAATGATAAGTAACATAGGGAATGACTTGATGACTGCAAGAATTCAACTGACCCTGAATAATTATCTGGTGGTTCTCCTTACACTTTTTGATCATTAGATCATTTGGCCAACTGTTAATCCACCACAATCAAAAGCAGTTTTACAATTTTGGTTAAACATATTATTTATACATTCACAGCTTTGGTTTCTTGTAAATGTTACAATAGAAAGAGGCCTCCACAAAGAAGATCATGATGCAGCCTGATTTATGCCTGATTCCCAGCCTCTTCTGTGCGTTCGAGATGAGCTGAAGGCTTTAACGCTGTGCAAATGTGAGTTTGTTGTCCATTTGTGTTAACTGGTGACCTGCAGCAGGTTGTCTCCTTGCCTGCTGGGACACGCTGCATCTCGTTGCGAACCTGTAATGCATCAAACGGACAGAGAAAATGAATTAGTATGCCGATTTTTAAATACTACAAATTAGGGCTGCATAATCAATCAAAATTGCAATATGGCCAAGTGCAATATCCAGATTGCAAAAGCTGGAATTCTTTTTCACACTTGACACATGCTATACTTTCCTCAAACTTACAGTCAGGACAGGAGGGGAGACATTAGCCATATCAGTCTATTCCATCCCCGCCTTCGAAGTCTCAAAAGTCATCTTGACAAGAAAGCAAGTATTGAGCTGTTTTGCTCGCGTAGGGAGGGTCGAGTTTGTGCTTGTCACAGCCCTGTGCTTGTGGGACCACATTTGAGCATACATTCACTCTGTCCATTGCACGCTTATCATTTGCATGTGTCTGGTTTTTATGTGCATGGAGTTTGAGACTAATTAAACGCAATTGAAGAGCTCCATTTGTCACACTTTATCAACCCTTTGCCTGTTTTTTAGTGTGGTGCTGATACATATCCTTCCTTTTTAAAAAAAAAAAACCCAAAAACCTGAAGTATCGTGCAGCCCTACTGCAAACCTACTAATGACCTAGAGATGTCTTTTTAATGTCTGGGAAAAAAGGTACTATGGTACTGTATTCATATTCTACTGTAGTTGAACTTTCTCTTTAAGTGAAGCCCTGTGGATAGACTGAAGTGACTCAACATTTCGGTGTATCAATGAGGGCCTCTCTCTTTCCTATGTCTGGTGTCACTAGTGGTGACTCTGAGTGGCTCCCCAGCCAAAGACCTGCTTTATCAGGCAGCCAATTTAACAAGACAGCTCCTTTCATGCTTGTTGGCTTCTCCAGTGGTAATGGATTTCCTCAATGAGTGTCTCTCTTTCTCCAGGTTTCACACTTTCCTCTCTGTACTGCTGGGCCTCACTCCAGATCAGATCTTTTGCCATTGACTTTGATTTCTTAAGGTAAGTGATCCATCGCTCCAGGCCTGACCAGCATTGCCTGAAATCTGGCCTCACTTTGGCTCCCATGCATGATATTGTACACTCTAATGCAAAGTGAAGTTGCACGTCTAAATAGCCTGTCACTCCACCCCTTGCCCTCCACAACCCACACAACTGTGCCCACCCCACCCCCAAGTATCTCTCGTCACCTCCTTTGGAGTTTAAGCTACCTAGCTGGGACTAATTTCCAGTGGGTTTGTTGGGGGGAGGGGGTTGTAAACGATACAGTGATATTAGGGGACATTAAACAAGTTGATGACATTTTGGTCACATTAACAAAGACTGGCACTTTAGACAGGGGGGTGGGAGATTGAAGGCGTGAACAGGCAGCTAAACTGTACATGATGTCATTCAGTTTACAAAATGCTTGAGGGAATTTTTGGATAAACTGCAAACATGAAAACCAGTTTGTAGCTTTTGCATGATGAATTCCATTTGCACTTTGTTTACAGCTCTTGACTAATGTACTATATTAGTCTTATTCTTTTCATTCTGTCAGTACAATAATAAATCTCCAGCTGATTTCAACCAGCAGGGCTGTTGTATGAATTGTAAGTGAAACTTTGTCTGGTTTCCTACCCAACTTTGGATAATTTTCACAGACTCCGTTCCTCCTGTTAGGAAATGCAACCCAAGATGTGTGAAAACAGTGTGTAGATTGTTGTTTAATTGGCCAGCACTGTGGCTCATCTTGGGCCTAGTGCACATGCTGCTTGAGGGTGAGCGCTTCTCAACAGGAAAGAATAAGCTAAAACTCAAATAATGGGAAGGCTCATTGCCTGCCCTACAATCTCTATAAACCAAATCCCTGCTGAACCGCCTTACAGGCCAACATATGCCTTTGGTCAAACTGTAATTAAAGCCCAAAGCAAAGTGACAATGTATGAAATAATCGAAGTTTTATATGTTGAATTTGTTTGTCTTTTAACAGGGCAGACACCTTTGTGTTAAGTGCTGTTAAACGCATGTAGATGTTCAATCTTAAAGAGGTCATATGCTAAGATTGAGGTTCATACGTTTATTTGGGAGTCCTAGTAGAACAGGTTTACATACTTTATCAAAAAACACATTATTTTTCCCATATGGTGCATTGCTGCAGCATCCCTTTTCACACTGTGTCTTGAACGCTCAGTTTTAGCTACAGAGTGAGACATCCCATCTCTGTTCAATCTTTGGTGTGAGTTGCACATGTGCATTTTTTAACGAGAAGGATGTAGCCAATCAGAGGCAGAGTAGGGCGGGTCATGCCGAGCAAGGTAGTGTGATCTAAAATAACGCTGCGCGGAGACATGGCCGCTGCAGCTGCTCAGGAGGAGGCTTGCTCTGGAGGAATAAACACCCAGAGTCACATTGGATTCTGCTTTGTTCCGGATTTGTTTAATGATGGGAGGAGAGCTCAGAGATTACTTTAACTTTTGGGACTAAAAAGTGGATTTATCTTCACTCCTGTAGTGATGTTAACTGCTGACAGGAGTTGGAGGGGAAATGTACTTTACTAGACGAACAACATCACAGAGAGGAGAAGGGGAAAGAAGAGTGAGAACTGGAGTCTCTGGCGAGTACTGAATACAGTAAGAGTTGACCTGCATTTAAACACGATGCGTGCTGTTGCTCGCTGGTTTACGTTAAATGTACAGTAAAGTAATGTGACAGTTTGGGGCGTATAAGCACTGCATGAGTAATGCTAATAAAGACAAATGATCCTGTGGTCAAACTAGCTTTACTGGTGGTGAACACCATTAAACAATAATAATAATAATAATAACTTTATTTATATAGCACCTTTAAAAACAGAGTTTACAAAGTGCTTTGACAAACAAAGCAGAAGCAGGATACTCAACAATTAAGACAAACAGAGCAATAAAGAGCAATAAAAAGGTTTCATATAAGAACAATGGAAACATATAAGAAATGTTAGATCAGTAAGTAATTACATAGAGTAAAATACAGAAAAAAAACAAAACTGGGAAGATAAAAATAAATGAATAAATAAAGAATTGATAAAATAAAACTTAAAAATTAAAAAGTAAAGACAAAATGACAAACGACATCACAAAAAGGCGAGTCTATAAAAGTGGGTTTTAAGAAGTGATTTAAAAGAAGTTACTGATTCTGCAAGCCTTATCTCCTCAGGTAGGTCATTCCAAAGTCGAGGGGCTGTGACAGAAAAAGCTTGGTCGCCTTTAGATTTAAGCCTCGACTTTGGAACCGCCAGGAGGCCCCCACCCGAGGAGCTAAGGCTGCGAATTGGCTCATATTGGGTCAACATTTCAGTTATGTAGCTTGGAGCCAGACCAAGGCGAGCTTTAAAAGTGATCAGTAAAATCTTAAAATCAATTCTAAAACGAACAGGGAGCCAGTGAAGGGAAGCTAAGACTGGGGTGATGTGATGTGATGTTAAAACCAGTGAGAAGCCTAGCTGCTGCGTTCTGAACCATCACCATTGCTGATGAAAATCTATCTGACATGACCCAGGCACAAATGTTCACAGACGAGGTAATGTTTTAAAGTTTTATTCATGTTAAGTTTAGGCTTCTTCACTTCCCTATCCTGGAAGTAGGGATGGGCAACCAAATGAAACGCACCATTACCTTGTATACATGTGTGGATTTCTCTGGGTTTGAACACTTGAGATAATATAAGTACGCAACTTAACAAAATATATAACAAAGGTCTAGTCATTTTTAGACATGTTAATGCAGAATTCTTGCATATTATATCTTTAAAGGGTCAGAATTTTTTTAAGTGGGAATTCATGAGGTACTCACCCACTGGGGGCATGCCGACAACCATCTACTGTAGGTAATACATTGACTATGGATAAGTACCTCATACATCTTCACAAATACAAAAAAATAAATATAAAAAATAAAAAAAAGACGATCACACCCGTGCATACCTAAAGGAGGTTATTGATTGTGTGCCGGCACCAGAGAAACAGAAAGTAATCGATTGTAACCTGTTACATCGCCCTGACCCAAGGGAACATGTTTATGTATCACATATTTGAACACCAGTAGCTGGCAATGCTTCAGACTACTGCAACTACTTGACCAAACTGTAGCTCAACCCAAACACACCTCAATCAAAACTAGATATGCTTAGATGTGCTGAAACATTATATACTTTAAGTTTGTTAGCTGTGCTATCTGTTTGCCTGTGTCTCTCATCTTAGCTAATTCATAAATGGAGAAAGTGGACAGAAAGGCTCTAATCAGTTTAACAGGGCCAGATGCATGGCAGCACATTTGACATTCCTGGACTTTGCAGTGTCTCTGAAAGAGCAGGGGAAAAGGGGGAAGCCTTATATTGAGGTGCATAGAAAACCTCCTCGCTTGAGCATAAATTGAACGTAATTCAATAACTGAGTAGAGAAAATATCAGATAGTGACGCTAAAACCAGGGAACAGAAGCACATGCAACAGGCTAACAGACCGAAAGAGAAAGGTAAACACAGCATCACCCAGAAGTAATAAAGGACATACTGGTATTTTTTTTAAACCTGGAAACACACAGTGGCAGTCTGTCTACAGGAGGCATATTGAGCAGAATGTGAGCAGAGGAGCAGGAGCTGCAGCTTCAGTACTCTGACAGTGTCTACACAGGGTCTGTTCAGGGACAGAGTGAGTGTAGGTCACCAACGTTTTTAGAGTGCTCAGAGCCTAAGTCACAATCAGCGTATTCATGCGGTTAAAATGGAATAATAATGCTTCAGGTCGTGGTTATGCATGTATAGCATAGATTGATGAAAAAACTGGGGCATAACTGTTCAGTCAGACGCATATCACATCGACGACTGAAAAACACAGCACATTTGACTCCTGAATAGACACTCTGTAAACTGGTCTGCCTTGTAATTAATTTCTTAATGTCTGATTAACTTTAACAGCATGTAAAAAAAAATGTACAGCCTTAAGATAACCCATATATATTTCTTTGTTGTACTTTGTTCTTTGTTGGAGGAAAGCCACACATCTTGCAGTTGGAAAATGGTTTAGAGTTGTGTACCATGTGAAACACTGTTCACAACTCAGTCTTAATAGCTAGTGTCGACTGGTAAGTTTGACATTGAGTTTCAGTTATTTTAGGAGACACTCGTCTTGAAAATGTGATTCCTAGTCATTGCTACCACCCACCGCTGTCCCTTGCCTTCCCAACGTTAACGTCACTCTCTGTCTGTCCTTGGTATACTTCGTCAGAGTAAATCCTGTGGTTGTGTGGAACACAAGCTTTTGGTTTATACTTTTTCTGTTCTAACTACAGGGTTTATACCGTGCTAACCCTCTGCCCTGAAACCCACTGAGTCAGGGAGGAAACATATGCTTCTGTGTGGTTCTGAGACATGCCTTACAGCACAGTTGCCACTGCAGCATAAAGTGAAGTTCATTATTTGTAGAAGCGTTTCTTCAATCAGAAAGAAAAGAGAATTCTTTAATTTAAAAGTGTTATTGGTAGTCTCACTGTCGACAGAAAACAAAAGACCTGTCCGTACGCCTTGTGTCTCTTGATCCCAATCTCTTCTTGAAAGTTCTTGAGACAAAGTCAGATTTTTTTTCTCAAATTGAATTACAGCAAGTAAACCCTTAAAGGTCCAATATGTAAGAACATTGATTTTTGAGTCCCAACTCAAGTAGTGACACTTTGACTTAATAAACGTGTGGAGTTTTACCAGTTGCACTGAATCTATGGGAAACACGTGGGTCCAAAATATGCAGCAAGCAACTTCCATTTCCCTTCCACATCTCACTTTCTGAGTGTTCACTCATAATCATACCTATATGTGAGGCCTTGGATGGGAGAGCGAGTCACAAGAAACCAGATGACAACTGTTCCAGGGAGCCAATGTTATATTTCAAACCACACCATTACATCCTTAAGAAGTCACATTGAGAACACGGGCTCTGGAAAAATTGCAATACAGTTTAGCGGACTAGTTGAAAGCTTTTAAAACCAGGGTCTTAATCTGAAACAGAAGGCAAAGTTTGATTTTGCTGTCGAGATTCCAGGAGCGAACATGTGTCGCAACAAGGGGCCAAATTTCTGACAACTTAGATGTTCAGGGCTCCAACACCATTTATCCCCTGAATTAACAACATAAATTGACTGCAATAATTCATTCAAGTCTTTTTTTTTTTTTTTTTTTCCCAGAGTAGAGTAACTTTTAAAAAGGAGAGTCAGATGATTTTTTCAGACAAGGGCTTTTACATCTTTTCAGCACAAAACCACAGTGAAGATGACTGCCAAATCCTCAAATGAAATACTCTGTACTTAACTGCAAAACCAATAAACTGATAAATTAATACCTTTCAATATGGGCTCCTTTTCCTTTTTCTCTGTCCATACGTAATGTCCACTGGATGTGAGAATGCCAACAGCCTAAATAAATATGAAACTACTCTGATGTTCATTAATAAGATAATGTCCAGGCCCCGTTCGATTGGCACCGCATGATCCTCCTTTTTTCCCCTTATTGGTAGCACATTACTTTACACAATCCGCCACTGTAAACAATTAATGACGTAGAATTCAGTCAAAATAGTTTTCAAACAAATGCTTCTGTGTTTTAATGATCAGCTGAATCTAATGGACTAAGTCTCTTGGTCGTCTTTATTCTAAGAGTAATAATTACATTCTTGTGTGTTTCAGCGCAAATGCATTTGAATTCATTGTGATCGCACTCAGGGCATTAAACCTAAGTATTCTGGACATGCCTCTGATCTTTCTTAGCGTTTAAGATTTGCTGGCCAGTACCGAGGCAGGGGTACATAATGAGACATATTAGAATCACAGTAGATATTTAAAAGGCTGGGTGAATCAAAAGGTTTTGCCACCTCTGGGTGGAGGGTAATTGAGCTAGCTGGCTGTATTCTTTAGCTCTGTGGGACTGGGAGACAAAGCCACACTAATCATTTCACTATAATTGATACTAAGAGTACTTTCTGTTCCACTGGTCATGCCACAGGCATTGCTGAAATACTAACAATAGCATTATTCACTTCTCGTCTTGAGTCTTACAATTACAGTGGTTCAATGAATGTTGAATATGCCATCTAATTAGATGAGAATATTAAAGATCATGGATTCAGTTCTGAGCCTTAAACTCTAATCAGCTGTTTGGAGAGCCAGTGGGGATTTTCAGTTGGCCTTATTCTGCGGTAATTAAGCTTCTTCTCTTCTTTGCTGACTCAAATTTACAATTCCACTTTACAAAATATGTTTTTAAATAGTGTAATATCTTAGATGTACTAATACCTAGTGTATGTTAGGGGTGTAGAAGTGCACAGAAGTCACAGTTCGGTTCATACCAAGTTCTGTGTGAGATCAGTCCAGTGAGGAAAAAACCCATTTCATAAGGATACATTTTTTTGTTTTGAACAGACAATAGTGCAAGTGGGTCAAAGACAGTCAATATCCTCTTGCTGAGGACTGAAATAGCATTTTGCCTATGACGTATACTAGTCTCCAGCTTCAATTTTTTGGTTTCACATGGGACTCGAACGGCAATCTCCTTGGTGAAAGTCCACCACCCATCAAACCACCAGAACCTCCTTCTGACGCAGATGTTGGCGCTCTTTAAACTATGTCGCCTGACTTCCTCCTTTGCTCCTGGCTTAATTCCAACAGCCACTAGTGGTCGCCGCCTAACAATAAGCATAAATATAAATCGAAATTTGCTGCTTGCACTGATGACCTATACAGCTGTATGGGAGATGATGGTTTGCATCTTGAAAATTAATTAAAAATCAGTTCTTTATTTTTTCATCCACAAACATTTTTTTTCATTGTGTGGTAGAAAAACAGTAACTGCAAAAATCGTGCAGGTCTGGAATGATGATCCTGGTGTGATCCTGATGTCGATAAATTGTTTTGTGGATCAGTTACATTGTGTTTTGGCTGCAAGTTTTTAGAGAAATTAGTCCTAATTTTTAAATAAAAATTGGATTTGTGTTCCAGTACTGACTGAGGGCCTTCTCCTATCACATCTTCAAATAATAGACACTTCTATTTTATCACATCCATTAACCAATTTTGTCTTATTCAAGAAAATTTGCCAATCTGTGGCACCCTGCACTTGTTGGGCTCCAATGCCACAACCAAGGTCAGCTTGTCCGTGCCAGATCGGCTATGCTCATCTTTTGTAAGATAACAGATTGTTATTGGCTTTCATAGGCAGACATTCTATTTTGAACAGGACAAGGAAACTTTGTGTTGTAGAGGTCATTCAGAACCTCCTCATGTCTACAACAGAACTTTACGAAGATGGCAGCCATCGAAAGGGTTTTGTGGGCCGTGTACAAAACATGATCATGCCAACTTTAGTGTGCTAATGAATAGATATGTGCCAGTGTAACAGTCATCAGTGTGAACATCCCCTTTGATGCCTCATCGAGCAGAAAGCTCTTAAACAAAATGTTTGAAGTGTCTGCCTCTGTAATAATGATTTATAATTCTCTTGAACTAATGCAAAATTTGCTGGTAAAATTTTTTTGAAATAAAAATAAATTGTGCCCGGAGGGTCAGGCCAAGATTCAAAAGAAGATCACCCAAGAGCAGCAAATGATTTAATAAGCCACCAGCTCCACTAGGGCATGGAGACGAGCAGAATGGAGAATTTCAAAGTGTGTCTAATTAACATCAGTTTATTACTATGTCAATCTCTTCAGCTACAGCGTGAATGAGAGTTAGGGGTTAGAAATATGGAACAGCTTTGCTTAAATATATGGGATTACACTTAACTCCTTAGGTTAATATGAAAGTCTTAACCCAATCTCTGTCTTGTCACAGCCAGACAAAATATGAATCTCATCACAGCTCAGCTTTTTAGCTTTGTTGAAAAATCATTAAAAATAGAAAACAACTTCCAAGATTTTTCCATTACCATTATTCCTCAAGGAACGAGTAAATTAATATTTAATATCACTTGCATCTATATGATTGCATAGTAATTATCAGAACCCAAATGCTTGACAAGCTCAGTGTAATATAATTTGTAATATGTTAAAATTGCAGAGGAGACAATGATGAATTCCTCAGACACCGTGTTTTAATCTTATGTTGGTTTTTCATCACCACCACGGTGTCTACAGAGACTGGAAATGTCCCCAAAAGAGGGAAGCAGATCCTACAGTAAAGAATCCTGAGTAAAAGCACTTAGCAAAAGGAGCAATTAACAGGTCTCCTCTAACCTTACTACAGAAAACTGAGCGGTTTCTTTATTGCATTACTCATCTCTCACATGTCCACATGCTCCTCTAAAACAGTGGCAAGATATCAGTGAGCATAAAGATTTGAAATTATTGGAGTCAATACAGCATACACCTTTTAAAGGGACAGTTCACCCCAAAATCAAAATTGCACATTTTTCCATGTACTTTCATCAATGTAAATTGTTGTGGATTTGCCAAGTTTTGGAGATATTGGCCATAGAAATGTCTGCCTTTTCTGGAAAATAATGGAATAAGACGGCACTCAGCTTTGGTTTGGCGCACAGTGTACTAGAACAAAAGGCTGAAAATAGTGCCCCCTTTCTCTTCATAAAATCGAAAATCGAGTTTGAAACGAGAATCATTTTGAGTCGAAAACCGATTCTGGGATCAAATTGTGAGACTGCCAAAGATTCACACCCCTACTAACTGAGCTAGCTAACCTACTAGCTACAGCTCAACCTAGGATGTTGAGTAGTGTTTTTATACTGTTTTTTTGGCACTTTGAGCACCACAAGCAAAGTGCCCTCTAGTTCCATTATATTTGACATCTCTATGGCCATTATTTTTCCGAAAACTTGGCAACTCACACCAAAACAGTAGATGAATGAATAACTCTTGATGCAAGGTGAAACACACACAAACGCTGTTCAATTATATGACAACCAAATGTGAGTTTTTGGATGTGAAACACAAGATGTGAATCCATCAACATCACACGCCTCCTTTGTCATTCTCTTGTATTTCCCTCCTTTCATGCCAAAACTGTAAATGTGCTTTTCATAAGATCCTCATTTTAACAGCAGGGGTTCCTCCAGTCTAATTTCTCCAAAAGTCTCCTGGATTGTTTCAGCGACTAATTGAACCTTTTATCTGGACGCGTAGTGGCAGCATAGCCATAGTGGCGTGAAGGATGGGGATCTTGCATCAGCTTATGGTCTGGACATTAAGTCACTTGTAGAGTCACCCACATGCTTCATAACATACTTGAGCACTGTGGGTAATTCATCCATGAAATCATAATTGAAATCACATTGAGATGCAAGAAGCTGCATTTAGAGCTTGACTGACGATCAACAACAGCAACAGTGTGGAAACGCCAATAGGCATGAGCAAAGACTGGGTCCTTCTGCTACCTGCCAGTGTTAGACTCATTACTCAGTCTAGTAGTAATATATTAATCATTATTCATTACTCATTTCAAAAGTAATTGCTTTATTTATTACCTGCTGGGAGCAAACCTGTTACACAATTTGCCGTGCTATCTTTTTGTTACACCTCCATAATTGCATTAAATCTAACCCTCAATATAATGATAGCTTGTTTACCTCTGTGTGTGATTGTAAAGGTAATCATTTGTCGTTTATATCCGGTTATTCGATAAAATCACGGTGCTTATTTCTCATTGGAGATGGCTCTCAGTACAACTGGATTATGACTGATTGCAGACTTTTGATAAAAAAGGTTTAAAAAGTCAGGTTAAGGTTGATAATTGAAACAGCAATTTATGACAATACTTGAATGAATTGAAAATGTACAAAATTTGTAACAAATAACTAAGAGGGACTGAATATTTCAGTACTTGATCAATATGTCCACATGAGTTGATTCGCTGTCATACCTCAGAGAACAGCTCGAGTGAAAGCAAAGAAAGTAAATCACCCCTCCCAGCCCAGAACACATTATTCAAAACTAATACAGTTTTATTAAAATAAACCAGATGAATGATTTAATGTTGCACTTTTGAATTGTAAAGCGGTATACATTATTATGATGACACATTTGTTTGTTACTTTTAAGTCCCCCCTCTCCCATCACATATTTACTGCTTGAAAGTCCCCTGGCACCCTTTCCTCAGAGTACACTCATGTTAACAACAAAGGGCCCCCCCGTCCATTTACATAAATATATCCCTGCGCCAATAGGGAGGACGGAACAAAGTGGCTGCATTCGTAAGGTAGCAGACTCTAATCCCCAACAGAAAAGGCAACATCCCTTCCACCTCTATGCCATCATGTTAAATTCATGGTCAAGCAATGCGTACTGGCCAGTACACACTGATATACTGTATTTGCACTCGCTCTCTGTGGGTGTGCAACTCTCCTGAATGTGGTAATGATTTAACAGGAGGGCTCATTTAAAAGCCACACATCCAGGAAACCCTAAGACAGCAGTGCTGTACACAGGTAGTGTATTTTATTCAAGTGAGTATTAAGATTAAACAAGATGCATGCACCTCTAGCTCAAAGAGAAACCCTGTGTTTGTAGTTAAGGGGGGCACGTGTGGGTAGTCATGGATCATGTGTTTGCACTGTCCAACTATAACCAACCAAATGTATTTACTGCAAGTTATTTTTTAAAGATTTTTTATAAATAATAAAGACATTAAATACTGAGTAATTATCTGGAAATGAAGTGGAAGTTTAAGTCTATTTTAGTTTGTGTGATCAGGCTGTGTGCAAGGAAGCTGTTCAGATTGTTCCCAATAAACATTTTCTGAATTTAACCGGACTTGTATTTAATGTATATTTTATTTTCTACAGGAATTCACGATCCTTCATTTCCAAAAAAAACACACACACACAAGATGGATGATTTATCTGAAGTTTAAATCCCAAGAGTTCTTACAGATTTGACCAAAATAAAGAGCATTTTGCTCTGTTGCTCACCTCTAACACTCTTAATATTTTCATACCGGAAGATTTTCACTGAGAAAGTGATGTAAAACCTCTGTGCACATGAACAAGATGCTTCTGTAGTGCTTCCTCTTGAATGAATGAGACGATCTTTTCACATCTAATCATTTTTCTTCACTAAAATTACCAAAACGAAACTATAAACTGAAAGAAATAGTTTGAGATGCTTGCATTTTGATATTTCAGCCAGGATCAAATAATGTAAGCAAACATCTACTTGGAGAAATATGCCTGTTAACATTAGTGCCCTTGCAGATTCCAAGTAGAAATCCATAGATCATATTATGAGACAGCTGCAACGATACCCCCATAAAAAGCAAAGCAAATCATATTCATTGAATTACACAAATTACAGATGTAGCTCAAAACCTCTGAAAACGTGATGATGAATCCCCTTTTTTAACTTCTGGCTGATAATTCATCAGACTACACTGGCAAAGTATTGGGCTTGTGAAAAATGCATGAATTACTAATTAATGAGGCATTCTCGCAACATTTACATATTCATAAAGGTGTGTAATTCACATATGCATGAGAGAGCTGAGTGATAGCTTTGAGAGAATAACACATATTCCGAGAGAGAAACCTTTTATTTTGTTAAATTCTTCAAAAAGCTGAGGGAGCAGAGATGCTTTTAAAAAAACATTACGCATTTATTCTTCCCCCACAGAAATGCAGTCAAATGCTTTGGGAGACAAATGCACTGAGGAGATGCAATGATGTGAAACAGTATGCAAAATTACATTTTCTGAAATATTGTCCCATGTGGATTTTCAAAAGTTCATTTAGCAACCCAGTGTTCGTAACAACTGTGCTCAGAAAATCCAATTGATTTACATAGACAGAAATAGCTTTTCAGTAACATCTCAGTTCAGCAAGGAGATATGGCAGTGCATCCCAGATAAAATAATCCATCACATGTATGTTTTTATTCATTATTTAAAATAAATATACTGACATTTTACAAAGGTTACATATTGCATTTGACGTGTGTTGAACCTTAGGCATTAGATTTAGCTGCGTGTGTCACGTCCTCTCTTGTGACCTTTTTTTCGTCTTAAATTGTAATCTGAAATCTTTCTTATGCCTAACAAAAATAATTTAATATGAATCAGTATTAGTCATCATTATTTATTTTTTTCAGAATAGTAACAATGGACCAGTAGTTGTGCCATGATGTCAGCTTTTTGGAGACAAACCGTTCCAGTGAAGCAGGTCCAAGATGGTTTGGCCGGAGTCGAGGCCTGTCCCTCTTCTGAAAGCGCCTCTCCATTGTTTCAACCTTCTCACAAGGGCTTGGTGAAAGCTGTCCCAAATATGGGTCAAAAAAAGCACAAATAACATTCAGATGGTTCCTAGGCTTTCCTCACAGCTATGCCCCAAAGAATGACAAGTCCAACAAAACCATGTCGAGTTTTTCACCCTGTGCCATTGTCTTTCCACATTAACTCCAAGCTGGGCCTTTTCAGCCAGGCCAGAGTTTTGTCAGGCCCACTCGGACACAGCCCAGCTCTAGCAGCAGGCTTGGCCTCTTCAAAATACCATGCAGAGTCTGATTCACTCCTTTATTCCATTACAAAAAATGGCTCTTGGATGCATTGTACAAAACGTCTAATGAGAAAGAACACACAGTAACAAGTAAGAATAGTCTCTGTGGCCAAGTGGACACATCAATTTCAAAGGAAAATCCTTTGTGCTCCCGTGTATTGTGTTAGCCAAGAACAGGAAGCAGCAAAGTTGTTTCCCAAGGCCACAAATTTCAAGGTCAAAAAACTAGACAATCAATTCAGTGAACAAGGACTTTTGATTTGAACGGAAAAGTAGAAAATGTGAGAAGTCAATGGACAAAACTGTAACCAGAGAGCCGAAATTGAAAAGAGGGCCTTTAATGTCTTCAAAAAAGTGAGGAATAAAAATGCTCACAGAAGATTATCGAAAAATGTACTTTTCAAGACCCAGAACAAAGATGAGGTGAAGTTCATCAAAGATGCAGTGAAGCTAACAACAAGGATGGCATTTCAGGATGCTTAAGTTTGAGTTTAACCTTGCAGGACTTTTGGAAGGCACATCTGAGCATCAGGCGCAGGGTTTTGGCAGCTGCACAGGGAGCCTGGTGGGTCAGCCCTTCTCCGGGAGCTGCTACTCCACACTAATCTATTTTAAACCATCTGTGAAATTAGCAAGATTTCCTAAGTCCTTCACCTCCAAGGATTAAAACATTGCTAAGGGTCTAGGCTGTTCTTACATACTGTTCTTGCATCCATGTCTAATGACTCTTGAGATTGATCCCAAATTCTTTTCTTTCACCTGAGCGAGAAAAAGATAGAAATAAGGTGAGAGTTACATGCATGTAAAGAATATTAAACATCTGCTCAGATATGGATATTAAACTTAAGATCAAATACGGATAAAAATTGTATTGAGCATAATTTTAACTGATGGCTGAAAATCATAGACAGGTGTTACATGTTCCGACATCCAGTAACATCAGGGAGACCAAGTCTCAGCTGTAAAGAGCTGTACCGAGGCACTGCAGTACCTCTGCCAAAGCCAGTACAATGAAGTCATGAGTCAACGCTAATGAGAAAATCAGATAAATAGCAGCTGTTCTCGGGGAAATGGTGCTGTCTGACAGATTCACTGGGTGCAACGGCTGTAGCATTGAGCACATCCAAATGAGTAAAATATTGTTCCAGGCGCCCCTCGCTGCTCCCCTTCCCACCGGTGTTTAGTCATCAGAGTGGTGAAATAGCAGCCCTGCCGCTACACGACAGCATTGCTGTATTAATTATTATCCGCTGTTCAAACATACACATCTTTGTACAACAGTGACAGTTCATCCAAACAGGCCACTTACAAACAGCAGTATTGCTCCCCATAGCTCAGCAAGCGCCCAATTATTCACCCCGACCTCTTATTTGGTTCACACAGAAATCTGTGGGTACAATGTGAAACAAAAACAGTTCAAAGAAGATGAAAAAATTGCCCCACGAATCAACAACTCAGCAGTGTTATAATTTTGTGCACTCACTTGCACAATAATGCATAGACAAATACACAAAGCACAGAGCTTTTCTCCATGCCATTAGTTGTCATGCAGGCTCGGAAAATTACTGTAAGATTTATTGTGCCGAGGTATATGTCTAGTTTTCCATCTACTGCTGGAGAGCGCTTACACAGACATCTATTACAGACACTGCAGTTAAACTGTAGCTTTCATATGCTCTCGGGAAAGCAGCTAACAGTGCAATGGTAAAAGACTAAGAGATTGATGAGGACAACAAATCAGTTTCCCCAAAGGGTTAAAAAAGACTTTAGTTCCAGAGACTCTTTGTTTTCTTTGTTACTGATTTCCTTTTCTGTACATAAGTACAGCTAACAGGTGTATATCAGTTAAGTGTATGCTGATTTGTAATAACACTGACACAAATTTGAAATGTTTTACCCCTTGCATCAAGAAAGACATTATTTAGAAATGAAGCAGGGTGTAGGACTCATAATAATTATGATGATAATGAGCAATAGATGGCAGAGATCCAGAGAAGAATGATGGACATAGTCTGGGCTTACAACTCTCAAGATGACCTCTGGCTCTGGCACACATGCACACACACACTGAGCCTTTACCTCTTAATGTCTGCTTGCTGGAGGTTAAGGATCCTTATAGGATGTGTGCATGTGCAGATTGTTCTTAAAACCAAACCACAGTGATCAGCTGGTGACTAAATAAAGTTTAGTATTATGTTGTCTTCAAGTGTTTCTGCTCTGATGGCAACGGCACGTGGTATCTACAATTTCAGTATAGGATAACTGAACTTGAATTTAATAGCAACCCTTTAATATATTCAAAATAATCAGTAAAACATGCATTGTGCTGTGTCAGATTACAGGAACACCTGGTTTCCAATAATGTATACAGTTCATGTTGGCAGAGGTTGTTTCTTTCAGCTCATCTTAGAAAATAGCTACACACACTGGCGCTCCCTCAACATTACCTACTTGTTTCCTTTCCTTGCACCAGTTAGCAGTGCAGCTGTTGCCAGTCAGGCAAACTGCTAATTGGTGGGCAGCCATTAGCTGGGGGACGACACTAAGGCCGCGTTCAGACTGATAGCTTCACTGCAATACAGCCCCCTAGTTTGTATCAATGAGACCACTGTGTTGGCTCAGCAAGGGTCCTGAAGTACTACAGTATAGAGGAAGACTGGCAAAAACTGCAGTTCCTCACATGGCCACTTGAGGCTGACTGCAAAAGCAAATTAATCCCCACAGACCCCCAGTGTAACTTTACAGCAGAATAAACATGTTTACAGCCTGGTACAGAGATGGGTTTGTGTCCTTTCCCTGTTCATGACAACTGTACGAGGGGTGAATTTTTGTACAACTCACTAATTACACTAAGGCTTAAAAGAATACATAATTCAGGGCGTGGCCACTTTGAGTTGCAGCTAGTTAGCTGTCCAGCAGGCCATTAGCAACCATGCTTCATTGTGACTGCCTCAGCTCCACCATTCTCCACCCCTTTGCCCATTTTTGGATTAGCCGGTAATAAGGGTACAGTCACACATGCATTAAATTAATAGTGGCAAATAGTCACCTCCTGTTTACTTGCATTCTATTTAAATAAAAAATCTGCATCTGGTGGCAAAGCGAGGCTGCATCATGGCTTTGCATGGAGTTCACCTTTGTTCAAATTTGACAAAGTCGAAGCCACAACCAATAGCAAAGACGAGTGTGCGGTTGACCCCTTAAATGGACTACAAAGCTAATTGAGTTCCTTGTGCATCATATCCAGCCCTGCCCACATTCAGCACCAGCAGGCGATGGCCTGCATTTGTTTGTGTGATTGTGCCCTAAAGCAGAGTCAGACACTGCCAAGGTTGTGATTGCTGGAGCCATAACACTGAGCAACACAGTGGCTTTTCAGAAACCTATGGGTGACGTCACAGAGACTACGTCCATGTTTTATACAGTCTATGTCAAAAAGTCAAAGGTTCAATTTTTGCTAGTCTGAACGCTCACTGATGTGACTCCTGAATCTAAGGTCTGTGCCTCCTATAGTTTGAAATAGTAAGACAAAATGATATATGTAGTCCAAATCTACAGCTACATCTTTTGACATCCATTGATGTCAGTAATGGAAAGTGAATGGCTGAAGAAATCAAGGCTGCTACAGTGATACAGAGAACATAGGTAAAGGGGTGGATAAAGTCCAAAAGCATGCACAGACAGCGGCCAAGGGCATGACTCTGTTTTTACTACACAGACGTGTTTCTTAGCACATATTAGTTTACGCAATCATATATTTTGGGCTACATGTGGACATGGGCAGATGACAAGTTCAAGTTACACTGACCCTTGAGAACTCTTTGTCATGTAGATGCAGAAAATATAAATTTCCATCGGTATGACCACTAGATAGAAATGAAGGAATTGCTGATAATTCAGGATACAATAACTTTTGTTATGCACAGTTTGCATTAGGTCACAATCTTTGTGTAGATGGTGTATCATCAGGTTGTACTAGCATCTAACAAATAGCCCAGATGTCAAAGTTTTTTTTTTTTTTTGCGAATGCTATATACTCATCATACACACGCCTTTTTCAGTGTGCTGTAAAATGTAAACCCTTGGAAACATGGCGCAGAAAGTCTCATCCAGGAGGTCTCCGTTGTGCCGCGATGACATAACAGGTCAAAGGGAATTATTGTGAGAAGAACGACTTTCCATTCAGAATATGTTGAAATTCATTATGTGTAGCCCTCCAGCGAAATTTGCATGATGGTATTTGTATATTATGGCACAATACAGAAAATGCTAAACCCTATTAAAGCTTCTGATAACAATAGTCACAGCCATTACCTGCTTAAGTTAAACTGCTTTCTTAAGTACCACTACAGTTAATCATTTAATGTTTCACTTTTTGTCTGCTTATAGAGAATTACAGATATATATGAATATGGGCACTACTGCCATGTAATAATAATGATGGTAATAATAATAATAATAATAATAATAATAATATAGCAACAATTAAAATCCAAGGGTTTTTAATAAAATGGTACTAACAGTTATTCGTCTACACCAAATTGATAGAGCAAGTAAACCATTAGGATGTGCAGATAGAGCAATATGATTTCAGGTTCCTTTTAAACCAATGTCTGTAATTATTTTTGCCCTTTCAGCATGACTTAAATAATAAATTAAATAGCAATGAATACAACAGTGAATCACTTCATAGCTTATATTCATAGTGTGTCCTATTTAAGAATAAGAAGCATCAACAGCTGGTAAAATTAGTGTAGTTTAAAAAGTGAAGGTCATTCTGTCTCTGAAAGCTAAAAGAGAGATGCAGTATACCGGGGCATATGATATTCTCATGAGAGTTTTAAAACTGCTAAACTTTTTCCTCGCTGTGCAGTTCCATGTATGCGATGGGTAAACAATCGACACTATGTAATTCACACTTTCTAACCCTTCGGTTTTCTTCAACTGCAGACAAACGGCCTAAACAAGAGGAAATAATGTGATGAATGCCTCAACATTAAAAATACTTACTCAAATCTTAAAACAAAATGTCTCTTTAATTTGTAAGTGTCAACAGCAGTACAAAAGATGGAGTGATGGGAGAAGATTTCTGTAACACAATTTCTGTCTCTTTTACAGAAAAGGAGGAAATTCTTGAGGTAAATGAGCTTAAACAGGCAGTTATTCATCCCACTGTTGCATTGTTACAATGGACTGAGACATACAGAAAATGGTGTTACGTTATAATATGCCTGAATTGATCCTGTGGGGATAATTTAATCATATACAGTATACACATTTCTATGGTGCCTAGGTGCAACCAAATGTGTCACTCATTGGTTTTGTTTTTACTTGATATATTGTATTAATACTACCGAAGCCGAGGAGATCGCTCTCCACACACACCACTGTAAAATTATTCACCTTAAGTTTACCTCACGTCAATACTGCACATGGAAACCAAAGACTTGCTGGTGTACACTTTGAAGCCAAGCAAAACAAAACAAACATTTAAAAAAAAAAAAAAATTAGCAACATTTTCATTTTTTTCTTTTTAGCAATAATACCCCTAGCAAATAATTGATCTTTTTGTACTGTATAAAGAAGAATGTGAACACAAATGTGATGGCAACATTTTTTTTTAAGTTGAATTAAAAACTTTACATTGGACTGTACAAGATATTATGATAAACTATTTACATATTCAGACATAAACTTTTTTTTTTTTTAAAGCAGCAACAGACACTATGTATTTCATTTTCTCTAATAACACCCAAACAATACTTGCCATGGGCCTAGGTACCTGCCAGGAAGGAAAAAAAAATAAAAAATCTACGCAGAAATTCGTATCAGGCTGCCAGCAATTTCAAAACGATGGCTCCAGTGATAGAAGAGCCACACACAGTGTTGCTTGAGAGACAACTCTAAAAAGCAAAAGTACCAAAGACAACTATAATTGTTGCCCTGAACAACAAATCTTACACTTCTGAACAGCAGCTAGCATGTCAGTCCAGCATGTCAGTGAATTGTGCTGATTAAATTAACACAGAGAACATTCCCACCATTTACATCACAACAGACAGAAAAAAAAAATGAAATTACAGTAAGTAATGTTGAAACAGCATACAAGCCTTTTGTCTTCGGTTGTTAATTCAAACCATTTGCATGTGAATTAAGAGAAAACAACTGTGAGGGCTACATTTGCAGATGGCTGGATAGTCATGAACACTTAAAAAAAAAATCAGCAACGCACAAAAAGTTGACGTGGAGAGTATTAATTAAGAACGCACAACGTGTGTGCATTTTGCCACATTAACACAAATAAATATTTGCACGCTCCCACCTTTTTAGAAAAGAAAGTCTAAAAACATCACTTGTGTTTGAAACAATCAAACAAACAGTTGTGTTTATTATGATGATGTAAATGCAAGCCAAATGCATGCAGATTTTTTTTAAGGTTTGATATCAGCTCCTCATAATAAATCTGACACATACTATGAGTGCTGTAATAAACACAAAACACAAGTGAGGATATACAGCATACCACTTAGATTGTATCATGATTGGAAACAAATTATCGATAAATTCTTTTACATCAAGTGCTTGTTGTTTCAACGAGTACCATATCAGTCGAATGAGTACAGCTTTTGTTTCGATTGGTTGTTTGAATAGTCCAGGGAAGATTATCAATACATAAGCAAGTGAGGTGCTTCTCTCTCTGTCTCAGGTTCAATACTGCTCTCTTCCAATAAGCAGAAAAACTCAGCATCTACATGAGGTACAGTGACTTGTCAGGTTTTAAAAACATGAAACCACGTTGTATAAAAATAAAAACATGAAAAGGAAAATGACATAGAACAGCCAAATACATAACTTATACTTCACTAATGAACAAAAATATATATACTATGTTATATTTACAATAAAATCTAAATGAGATGGTGAATTCACTAAAAACCATTTTGAGCTCCCAATTCATCAAACATGTATGTTTTTTTCTCTTCCTCTGATTGTCCGTGTTGTTGTTTTACTGACAATTTTAGAGCCAGCAGTGGCTAATAATAAATACAATATGTCGATACTCTACAGTTTCGAATACAATATACAATGCACTGAAGTCTGAAGTCTGGTGTTTGACGGCTAAACGAGCCTGCTGTTGAATTTTCTGCTCACTTTCTTGTGCTGAGTCTCTCCCCTAGGCAGCCCTGAAGCTTAAACAAAGTGTTCATTCATCACATGTGTCTTTGCATAAATAAACAAAATAAGTAGACAAAAAAAAAAAAAGACTCAAATCTGGCAACTGTGAGAGCAAACCCACTTGAGTCCAACTGGGGAATTTTGTTCATTCAGGGTGTTTTTCCTCAAACAGCTTCACATTAATCAGAATTGATAAAAAATACAATTTATATCCAGTGCTTATAACACTTATGAAACATTGTCTCCTCGTGAGTTCTTGTCGTTTTTTGTCCTTTCTCATTTTTTTGTGTTTTTTTTTCGCCGTATAAGCACAGTCAAGTTTCAGTTCCGTGAAGAGTCCTTTTTGACTACCAGCCGACCTAAGCAGTGTGGCGTGGTCATGAAAATATTTACAGTCACATACAAATCAATCTAACCACCAACAAACAGGAGCAAACAGCTTAAAAATACCAAAACAGGTCGACTTGGAGGGAAATCCACTTGGGTTGTTCGTAGGAGAGCATCCTTTAAAATGTCTTGTACCTCAAAATGAGAACAATGTCGAAAAGATGTGATGGAAAAAAGTAAAATGGGAATTATTAATGAGGTGGTTAAAAAACCTTAAAGACTGAATATAAATGCTTCCAAAAAGTAGAAACAATGCAAGCCAGCGCTGACAATAAGACAAATAGAGTACAGAAGATATGAGTGCTTAAGAGATATAAAGAGCTGTCTGTACCAATTCGAGCGAGGAGAAAAATGCAGTGACCAGCAGTGGGTGGATCTTGACCAGTTAAAGCCAGTAACCAGCCATTCAGATCCTTCAAAAAGCTCTGTGCTCTCTTCTGAAATGGACAGGTTCAAGGGCAAGGGAGGGGAATAGCTGGACTCATGCATTAATAATGCTGTATTTCAGATGATACCCAGTCGTCAGTCATTTTAATAATCCCCCACAGCTTGATGTACTTGTTCCATCTGCTCGCCAGTGCCTGGTGATTGGGCCAGGGTGGGAGCCCTGTTGAGGCCTTACTACCAGCACTTTGATGGAGAGCACAATGAGGGACACACACCCCATTTTTATTGTTTCCTCATCCTTCCCTAGTGTTTTCTCCTACTCTGAGCCAGATGGCGCCCCCTGGGTGCTGAGGTTGCCACGGGCAGGGGTCAGAGCAGGGCATGGCAGGGAGGGGAGCCACTTAGACCTTCTGCCCTGCAAAGAGGATCTCAGTCCTAACATCAAGGCCTTGCTTTATCTAGCTGCACTCTCCAGAAGGTCACTGCTTGTCAGCTTTTCAGCTGAAATCAGGATAGAGGCTTTGTGCCCCTTGTTTCTGAGTCATTGCATGTTGTCCTGTTTTAAATGCAAGAGTTAAGTGCATTCCAAAAGCTGATAAAGATTACTAAAAATAACAACATAAGGCTCAAGGGTGACAGAATAAGATTTGTATAAGTGCACTAATGCAAAAATCAGTGTTTTAAGTTACTCCTGTCGTGTGTATATGACGAGGTAATTTAAGAAACAAACATATGATTTTAGCCTCTCTCTCAGTTTATAAATGTCCTCATAAACTGTCACTCTGCTTAAGACTACGGCAGTAATCAAGTCATTGCATCAGCCCGATGTCCGTGCTCTGCTTTAAGACTTCTTAGTGTCAATTTAAGATTTACAATGTCTAAAAAGAATTAAGATTGAAAAAAAAAAAAAGTTCTAAGACGTAAGACTTTAAACTTGCCGTCCAAATAGGGGTTAAGGCGTTTAACAGAACGCACTGTAGCTGAACATTGTACAACATCAATTTGAGATTGTAATGCCCCCAAAGCTGCCTTTCGCTGCTGTTCCAATCCCACAGATTGGAGGCCTTTGGCCTTTTAGCATTCTGGCCTGATTACAATCACTCTGATTAAGAACTTGGTGAGTCAGAAACGGTTGCAGAGCTGTAGAAGAGTTGAGGATGCCACAGTGCTCTGTGTGGACTGGGATGAGGAAGTGAAAGGGCTGGCCAGTTTCATTGATGATCACTGCATTGGGCTCCCTGGAGAACAGCTAGCATTGCATGCTACCACCCAAAGATGTCACACACTGTAACCTCCTGCAGAGCCTGCTGCCTCCAAGTTCCTGAGTTTCATTTGTTTATTCTGTTAGGCTAAATTAAAAAAAGACTGGATAATGAAGCTGTATTAAGAGATCAAGAGATTGTCCAGGACTCACGAAGCCTCTCCCAAAAGACTTTTTTTTAGAAACAACTTGAAATGTTTGGCACTTCTGCACTAAATTGTGCAGTTTGTGTAATAACAATAGCAACATAAACAAATAATAATAATAATAATAATAATAATAATAATAATATGTAATTTCCCTCTGTAATAAGTTGGAATCACTCCGTATGAATTTTGAGATATTTTGTTCTGGTAACAATTGATTCTTGATTAAAAACATTCACAAGCTGTTGGCTGGCACACTATACCTGAGTGAGAATAATATTCCCATCTTGAACAGTTATGCAATATATCAAAATCACCTAATTGAAGAGGAAAAACAAGGTAAATGACTGTAAGAATTATAGGTTCATATCAAATATGCAATTTCAAGTTCCGTCTTTAGTTCTAGGCAATGACCTAATTGTGTAAATGTCCATGATCACAACGAAAAAATAAACAATGACATGAAAAAAATATCTAAATTACCACAACCAAACTGCTTCACACACTTGAAGAAACACTTAAGACCAAATAGCTTTTGATTCAGATGAAGCCACATCTGCATGCTGGCTCCTAAATGATACATCAGTTATTTTTTTTTTTTTTTGAATTTTAAAACCTTTGTGGTGTTGTTTTTCTTTTGCTCTTTAGCTCCCTCAGATCAGGTCAGACCAGCCCTCTGGGCATCCTCCTGTATGAGTGTTGTGTCTGCATCGGCCTCTTCGATTAAAGAGGTCTCAGTTGGCGCTGACCGGCTCTTGTGTGTCATTTTCACTACTATAGTCTGATTTGGGCTCGTCCTCAAAATCCTCGTACATGTCCATCTCGTCCTCACCGTTGACCGGCGCGCTGTTGTTTGCCATGGTGCTGGGCTCTAGCTTCATGTTGTAGGTGCTCTGGATGACAGGAATGGATGGCTCCGGACTCGCTGAGGCACTTGAGCACTCGGATGTCATCTGAGGTGAGGGTGTTGTGGTCGCCATGGTGATGGCCCCAGGGTAGACCATACTGGCGCTGGTGGTGATGGGAAGCTGTGGCGGCTGCCTGGATGTTGGAGAAAGAGATAAATTAGAAAATTAAATTTAACCACACTTCTCTCTTTTGACTTACTTTTGATACAAACTTGACCTTCAGAAACAATAAAAGATCAAATGGAAAGGAGGCTGAAAGTGTTGCTGAAGGAGGGAGTACTGTGAAAGGTGTTTAAAGTTTTTCTTTTTTTTCCACAGTGCTCAAACTGAGATGGTTGGGTTAGGGGTTTCCCACAGCAGCTTTGAGCCAGCAGCTCTGTGAAAATGATTTGGGAAAAGAGAGGTACTCCTGACAGCTCCCGTCTTGAGCTGTTCAGAAACACTACCCAGTTTATTGGTGACATAAAACCAATACGTGGTTAGTGCTGCTCTTGTCTGCTGTAGCGCTGGATGATTGATACTCCAGCCGCTGAAGCTTATGACTGACATGGGAACACCTGGAGAAGGGTTCTCCTGCTAACCACACACAGTAAATTAAAGCGTTAAGCTTCAGACTGCCGCCCTCCAGGCTTCTGTAAGTCTATACCTACAGCTTATATCCTGTAATAATGTCTGCACTTCAGGCTCCATTTGCACACTGCTATTGTCTAAAATTTTAAAATTACAGCTATTGAAAAACACTCTATTTTAATGTGCATGTCAGGCTCTTGTCTTAAAACCAATACAGTAGAGGTTAACTCAACGCTCGCTTTGGGAAATGGTGCTTACATTTTATTGAGAACAAGCTCTGAGGAGGCTAAACGCTACAGTCCAGTTGGTATGATTGTCTGTGTGTTATGGTGCAGACACACAGAATCTGGCGAGGATGCATCTGGATGCTACGCACCACTTGGAGCTGCAGCTTTTGGGTGATGTAACTGCTAGATGGGCGTTGCTTGGCTTTGGCTTATCCGTTTTTAACATAGCGGCCAGGTAACAAACTTTCTCACTTTAAAGCTAAAGTACACCGAAATATGATTCATATTTGATCAGCACAGCCTAGATTGACATTTTGATCTTATTTTTGTGAGCTAGCTGCTGCTGGATGTCCTCATTTTCATAAACTAGAGGTTGAGTCATAATTATAGCAGCTACTGTATAGTCAACTTGCTCTTGCCTATCCTTAATGTAGCATATGACCAGATCGCCTGCTCTCCAATGAGCATCAATCAACCAGTGAGATCCAATGAACAGGATCCATCGACTTGATGTCTTTCTAGTCCGGATCTAGTGTGTCTGCACCATCAGAGTGTTTGTCGTATTTGTGACTGCGTACCTACCCCACAGTGAAGAACTGCCTCATCTCTTGTCGCCGTGAGCGCATCATCTGCTTGTACTCTCCAATGCGGAGTTTTTTTCCGTCGATAATGCAGGTCCTCTTAGGCCGAGGCTTGTATTTGTAGTTTGGGTACTTCTCTAGGTGGAGCTTACTCAGACGGGCCTGTTCCTCGTAGTATGGCTGCTTGTCCTGGTTCGACATAGACTTCCACCGAGAACCTACACAACACAGGAGATTCAGATTTCAGTATCACAAACAGGAACAAAGCTGTTTTAACTGATAGTGAACATGAGTAATTGAGTTAGCAGGGGCTTTCCACTCAACTTTCCGTTACAAGAGTTCGGATGGGAATTGATAAGATATTACCGATACCAAAATTGGTCAATATTATCATTCCTGAATGATTCCTGATGAATTTTCTGTGTGGAAAAAGTAGGCCTACATAGGTTTTCAGCATTAATGCAACTGTTTTATTATCCCTGAGTCTGAACAGTGTATAGGTATAGTAGTAAAAAAAAGCTTGAATATACTTCAGGTGTGCAAAAGCTCCACTGTTTAATGGCTGTGTAATTTGGAACCGGTTCTTAACTGGAACTGGTTCTGGAATCCCTTCCCTAGTGACACTGCATACAATGTCAAATACAGAGAATCGGCATATTGCTGCTTTATCCACCTTTATTCGAATGTATCTTTTTACAGACATTACACCTAGCACTGTTGTCATCTTTCTCTGTGAAATGAAGCCACGCTTTGGACTGTTTCTTCTTCTCAGCCACGACTCCTCTTTGTTGAAAGTGTGTAGCAGTATAGAAAAATGTGTTTGACGTCATTCTTTTGCAATGCACAACTGTCAGAAAAACATGCCAGCATCAATAAAAGGAATTGATAAGCTCCAAAAAATATCATGTGATACAGATACACAATTTGGAGCTGGTTCTCACCTGGAACCAGTTCTTGATTACCATAGCTATATAGGAACCAGTAAGTCATGTAAAATTCACGGTCAAATTACTTTCTTTAAAACTGATTTTCTAGCAAAAAATCATGTTCCATCACCTTTTCCGCACCGACCCATTGATAGCCCTGAATATGGACATTATCTGAGACGAGAAACATGCTTCGATGTCAAACAGCAAGGAACAACAAGCTAGTGTAGTAAATACTGCAGCTCTGTGAAGTGTCCTACTAGGCACTGGATGACAGCACTTTTAACAGCTCTGATGTATGGACTCCAATGCTGAGGGGACAAGACCCATTTAGCCTCTGTCATTTTTCATGACAAACACTTATGGTAGTGATGGGCCGTAAATCCATCTGTATGCTGAGGTGACCCGATACACAGTGGCCTATGAGATAACACACCCTCCTCCTTTAGATATAAGCTATTTTTTTCAGATCAACTATACTTATTTAAGAGCAATAAAGCCATATCTAAATGTACTGTTAATTTTGTTTGCCAACGACTTAAGTGCAGATACAAGTGATAGCAATGTATTTGACAAAGTACTTACAGTGGCTTTACAAAAGTAGTTAAATTGTCTAGGGAGACGATACCTTTAAATATTTCATACAGTGACTTACATTTGATTTCAAAGGTCTTACCCAAAATCTTGCTTATGTTGGAGTTGTGCATGTCAGGGAAGGCCTGGAGGATCTTGCGCCGCTCGTCCTTGGCCCACACCATGAATGCGTTCATTGGCCTTTTAATGTGGGGCTCGTTGTTGTTCCTTCCTCGGGCTTCCCTGAAGACTCGTGCCTCAGTAGATCCAGCGCCTCCTGTTGGCCAACAATAATAGGGTTGGGGTTTATCTGTAGAGCCATTTATTTCCTTGGACCCTGCAATGGCCAGAGCAGGAACAAGAAGAGAGAGTGAGGCAAGACATTGATTAAATGACGAGCCGTGTTCAAACTCTCCTTCATTTACTGTCATCGCTGCTATCATCATCATGAACATTGTTTCAGATGAGTGCAGGGCCACAGACCCTCCTGGGGAGGTAGACTTTCCATTGAGTGGAAAACCTGACTTGACAGGCTTTTATTTTATGTGCTATAAAAGCGAATACAATGTCAGTTTAATGCTCGACAATGTATTCTCAGGTCTTTCCAAAACCAGAAGAGGAAGAGGACCTTGGACTTTGGTAGCAGTTAAATATTTTGTCTGCAAGTTTTCACACGTCTTTACTCAGCCACATACATTTCAATTTGACATTCATAGTGTTTGTAAAAAGTGCAAGAATGCCAACATAAATAACAAATATGGGACTTGAGGCAGTCTCTAAAATTCATTCCTCTGCATTACTCTTTCTCTCTTTTTTTCTTCCTTCTTTCTCGAGCGTACACACACACACACACACACACACACACACACACACACTCACACACACTCACACACACTCACACACACACACACACACACACACACACACACACACACACACACACACAAACAAACCAGGCACACATTTGCGATGAGAGACTGTGCCGATTCTGCAAAGTGCCGTTTCTCAATCAGGGCATTCACAATCAGCATAAGAGAGTTTCTCTCAGTATTAAACTGTACATCAGACTGATAATGATTTCTGTTTGCATGCGCATTTGCTTCCTTTTATATGTAAGATGTGAAAGAATTAAATAAAAGCAGTATGAATATTTAAACAAACAAAAACATGTTGATAAACAAGGCTTGAAAAATAAGACAAAAAAAGCCTTCCATATGCTACGATACATCTTTAATGATCTCAAATCTGGAAAAGAAAGCTTGGGATGACTCATGCATATTTCATCATCCACATGTGAAGCCTTCTCATTAGACCATTCCACTAGCAGCCTTGGCACACGTTACCTGGGGTTTGATTTCTATTATTATTTCAGTTGATAAACAAAATCAAACTCTTAATGAGTAACGGAGGGCTGTGCAGAGACATTAATTCCAAATCCGCAGAAAAACCCTCGCTCTGCTCTAATCACTGAAGATGCTGCTGCACCATTCTCAGCCTCAAGAGTTTGAGTGTCTTCACTTTTGAAAAGTGTGTCTTCTTTTCAAAAGTATTATGGGAGACAAGAAGTGAAAAGGCAATCTATGTAGATGATGTACTGAAGGAGCACACAGCCACCTCCAGTATAATAGAGATGGAGGTGCGGAGGAAGTTGGTTTTGGTTTATGCTCAGAGAGAATGTTTTTGGTCCACCAGGAAACCTGTTTCTCCCAGTACAAAGGCCCCGCAAATCGATTTTCACCAGCTCCTGTTTAACAGTCAAACAGCCACATTTATGATCCACAGAGGCTCGCCTTCATCTGGGAGGCCAGTGAAAAATTGTGTTTTCAGATTGTGACTGCCCAGAGGATTCAGCTCCTATTGTCATATTGTTCAGGCCGATGGAAGTTAAGAGTCACAATCATATTGTTTAAGGCATCTCCTGGTCGCCTCTGAAAATCCTGGTTATGTCTTCTGCAAAAATATGCAAATAACAAAAAAAAAAATGGAAATAAAGTACATATGAAATAATTATAACATATACTTTTAGACTTTCTCTCATTCTTGATATCTCAAAAATAAAAATCAATATAGTACCTTCATTTATGACTATTCATAAAAGTTAGTCCTAGATTGTCATAATCTTATGTTATTCACTGTCAAATATTACGTTTTTATTTTATTTATTTTTTTTCAGGAAAAGCTCAATCTAAAAAACCTTTGCCTAATCTTTCACTTTGATAATATGGCCTACACAGCCTACTAATACATTATCATAAATATACAGTACGTTCTTAAACACAGGTAATACAAAATACTAAACCAAAATATTTAAGAGTCTTGTGTCAGTTTTTCAAATCCTCCAAGTATCATCTCTTGTTCTGTGTGTTTGCCTCTGCCTCCTAGAAATGCTTGAGGCCCTAAAGCCATCATGAATTCAGAAATAATACACTACCTTTGCTGCCACCGAACCCCACAGTACGTTAATTTCATTTAGCATGCACTCACTGTACAGGATGAATTGATTTCACTTTGTTTGGTTTTGACAACCATGTTTATTGTGCAATGAAATGTGGTGTGGCGGAGGGCTGACAGTATCCATCAACGCGGGGCAATCTGCTGACTGCCGGGGCCAGATGAAGGTATTCATTAGCTCAGGAGCGCAGCGCTCACTCAGACACGACAGCCAGTGTCTGCGCCCCGGGATCGCTTGCTGTAATTTACGATGCCTCCCGTGCCATTACTCTATCACTGACACTGATTCAGCAATTTATATACTGGTGTGCATGCATATGGGCAGAGGTGAGCTTCTTACGGGGAGGGGGACAAAACAACCGCCTGCCATCAGCTAGTGCCACATCCATAGTTAGCCAGGAAACCAACCACGTGACTTGGTTCATTGGAGGGAAGCCAGATGAGGCATGGTTTTTTGCTCTCATGATGGCACATAGAAAAGTGCCTGTCTGCTCTGCTGTTGAAATGAACAAGTGTTACATCATCTTCACCCATATTGAGGCAGGTGCTGTCGCCCTGGCTTTGTAAAGAACAACGTGATAAAGGTATCAAGCTAAATCTGACCCCTTATTCAGCCCCTGTAATATATATGACTTAATCAGAGGCATCCTGCGCATTAGCAGCCAGTCTAAGCAAATCCCTGGAAACTGCAACACGCAATTTACTGCAACATTGTTTCTGTCTTTTTATTAAAAATCACGACACTGCTCTGACATTTTGCAAATGAGCATTAGCCATTTTTTTTCCAGGAGGTGCAGGACATTTAGGAATCAGTTAGTTAGGTGTGTGATTGTGTAAATAAACACAGATGTTTAGCAGTGACAGGGGCAGGCCCCCTGGGTGGTAACCAGGGAGGGAGCGAAACAGAGGGAGTGCTGCTTAATAGAATTTATTGTGATTCATGAGGCCCGCAGCTCAAGTGTGACAGAGCGATATGAGAATCCCCTTTTAATTTGTCTCTCCTGGAAACACTGCAGATGAGCAGCATGAATTACAGTGAGAGAGAATGATTGTGTGTGTGTGTGTGTGTGTGTGTGTGTATGGGGGAGGCCGGGAGGAGGTGGGAATAAAAAATGGAGAAGGGAGAGCGAAAATGGACGAAGCAGGAAAAAGGGGAGAGAAATGTAGAATGTAATGAGGCCCAAAAGCCGATCACACCTGTGAGCTGCAGGCTCAGACTCGACCATGTACCAAGCCAGAGGGTAGCACTGCCCCGGCCGTCCCCTCTCCCTCCCCCCCTTCTCTCCTCCTTACTCATCTTTGTTCTGCGGGCAGACACATAATGTCACCCAGGAATCCGCTCAAGAGGATGAGCCTCAGTGAGCAGGCAACAATCACGCAAACCTGCCAAGCCCTCCCTGTTGGGATCAAATCTAACACCTCTGACTGAAGGCATTTACCGCTGACAATAGAGCCTCTCCCTCAGAGCAGGATCAGGCTAGATTAATGTGTATGGACAGACAGGACACAGCGCTCAGTGGCCCTGTTTGAGCCTGAGCCTCATAGCGCGCTAATTAAAGCATTACAAATTACAAGTGATATAAGCCATATTATAACATGTCAATCTTTTTTTCTTCTTCTGCGGTTAGGCTGTTTTGAGTGTTGTCGAGCACTTGTGAGTGTGTGTGTTAGTGCGAGTGTGAGCACGTGTGAACTTGGGAACAAACAGCCAACCTGTTTCAACATGCAGGCTATGGTTTTACTTTTGCTTTCTCGTTCCCCTCTCAATGCATTTAGCCCAAAAGTGGAGTCTGATCTTTCACAAAACGCCAGCCTTGCACACACAAAAGGAGACACAGAAGCAGACACAAATTTCTCCCACACGGGGTGAACTTGAATTTACCAAACTTTTTCTCTTGACCGTGTTGACCTATTCAGCTATTGTTGTTGTGACTTGATAAATCATTTTGTCTGAGCCTCCTCATCTGAGCTTTCTTCTCAGAAATCTCCTCAGCAATAAAAGCCGGAGCTCGATTCCCACGGCCTCACAGCGGAAGGAAAAACAACAACAAAAACCTCTTCAAACAATCAACTCGTATAAGACTTCATAACAGCTCCGAGCTACCGATGTAAAGAAACCCATCACCAATGATCTGTAACAACAATGCAACACTACTGTTCTTCTCATCCTATTCCACGAGGACTCTGTTAGAGACACGCTGCTCGGCTAAAGCCTTGTCTTTTCTCACTCTGCGGTTGATATCATCACACTGGGCGTTTTAGATTAATTCTGTTTCCTGCCTCCACACATCTCTCAACAACCCCTTTGTTCTCTGCGGACCCTCAGTGATGGGGGGGGGCGGTTTAGACAAACACACAACCTCAGCTACACAGCAACTCCATACTGCCACATGTGAATGAACAAAGGGGCTGGCTCAGCTGTGGCCCTTTGTGGTATTTGGTAATGTTTTCATCGGAGCTTAAAAAGAGCTAATGAATTTGGGTTTGTGAGTGTGGCTCGTGGCTTTGTAAAATGAAGGAAATCCTATCTATTTCCATTCCTTGGCCGCATTTTTCCTTCCAAGTCGTTAGGACTTTGGTTGCTGCATGCTTCGTAAATATTAGCTCAAGCAACCTAAAGCTTTCTGCGAGTTGCCGTGATGACAGAAGTACCGCTGTACACTGGGTCTGCTCAATGTGGCTGCTCTGTTCTGGAGGGAAAGCTGCTACACACCAAAGGGCTTTCACACCCTATGTAACGGTTGGGAGCTACACCCAGTAATTTTCCTTTTCAGGAAACAACCAAAGCATAGGCAGTGTGTGTTACATTTATGACTTACGTTACGAATGTCTGTATACTGTTAGCATTGATTTGGCAGATTTGCTGTTCAAAACACATCCAGATGTCTGGTTTAAGTTCAGTTGAAAAATTATGTGTTGGTGACATAAAACTGTTGTTTAGGAAGAATTAAAATTCCTGTATTTTAATGTAAAGCAGATCCTTCATATGCTGAAATGTGGTCAACTGTAATATGTAAGCTTCACATAAAACCAAACTTCAATCAAATTCAGTCCACTTTTATGACTTTTCCATGGGAATCAGCAAATATTAAAGAGGTTATTGAAGAGAGCACATATAAGCTACACCTAGACAGATACTGTATGTTTCTATATATCAAGGTATGCAAGAGAGCCGAGCCTCAGTTGGTTCAGGGAATAGAAAATCCTCACAACAAGGATTTCAAAAGTAAACATGTCCTCATAAGAGTAAACACTTTGTGGTTTACTGCTTCACATCACTCAAGCGTATGTGTTTTCCTCTCGGTGAAGCTGAAAGAGACAGACAGATATATTTGTAGTGAAGGAGAAGAAATGGTAACTGTGTGTTTTGAGTTATGTGTACTGCCCCGGCTCCCAGCCGTTTCCCCCTGGGAAGAGGACCTCTCCTCTCCTCTAACCTCTGCTTGCTCATAATCCACAGCCCACTGGGAACACTGATGTGAGGCGTCTGGCGCAAGCCTTTCCCTCGGCCCTGCGCAGGACTTAAAAGGACACAACTGCCCTGGTGTGCGCTCTGTTTTGGTCCTGACTCCACAGTAGCCACAGAGGGAAGGTTCCCACTGGGAGAATGAGCACTGGAAGCACATCTGTCCGAAGAGTCAGACGGGTGGGGAAGGGATCTGCTGCTGTGGCTATCATGGGAAACATGTCAATGACTCCACTAAATACACCTCTAATTCAAATCCTCAGGATTGGGTGTGATGTGAAAGTAGACGTCATTAAAAAGAATTTTGCTTTGGAGTTGGTAAACAAAAATGTTTATGGGAAGTAAGAAAACATATTTAAAAGTCTATGTGAACCAATTATGCCGGAGCATTACTTACTAAAACTGATGGGAAATGTGTCTAAGATGCTATTTAAAGATGTTGATGGGTTACATTGTCCTGAGAAATATCTATCCTTCTGCCTTGAGACTTTTTGAGGCATCAAAGATGAGTCAGAACCATTTTCCCCTTTGCTCTGGCTCTGAAGTGCCATGGAAACTGCCACAAATATTTATGTTGGACAAACATTAGCGCACCGAGGTGCTCCTTGCTCCTGTGTAGGAGCCAGCACCACAAAGGGAGATGACGCTTTGTCACACTGGTGCAACCCGAATTTACACCCCTGTGCCCAGGACCTCAAACAAGCACAACAGCAACAGGAGCCGAGCTTGGAAAAGAGCCAGCTTTGTCCTCAGGCACCCTTGTCCTCCGCTCACCTACCTGTGAAAACCTCGGAGCCACGGCTCATTTCAAACGGCATTCACCCCAACCCCCACATCTCCTTACACACACGCACATGTTTCTGCACACACCCTTACAAACCAGTCTACAGTCTAACACTGAGACACATGCAGTAGCAGGCTTTGTCAGCCATCAAAACTCTGTTTGCTTCCGAAGTATAGAATAAGTCTAGAGAGTACAGCTAATATACTGAACATTATTCACATAGAATTAACAGGCACATTAACAGGCTTTTAGTAAATTTGTGTGCAATATAACTAACTAATCTGATCAGTTACAATCATGTTTAAGACAAAAAGTGAAACCCAAATATGGCCTTACCATCTAGGTCCTCAGGCCTGGTGAGGTCAATAACTCTGTGGCCGATCTTTCCGTCCTCACCCAGCTTGCCGAGGTGGTGCCCGAGGCTCTCAAAGTGCGCCCTCTCCTACAGGGGAAATATAAACAGTCAGGAACACGAACAAGCACATATACACGTTTTTACAGTGATAGAATTGTAAAAATAACCCCATCAGGAATCTAAAATTTTGAAAAGAAAAAAAGTGTCTTTGATAAATGGGGGTTCTTTTGAAGAGCTGCTCTTTTGACATGAGCTAGATGTAGCTTTTTCCTCTCTCATCTCTCTATTCAGCCGCTGTTATAATGGATGACAGGAGGCAGAGAGACAGTGAGGGCCAGGGGTGCTGTAAATAGATTTACAGAAGGATACTTTGTGATCCTGAGCACACAATGGGGCCGTGGCCCTCTTTGCAGTGCTCAGATTTTCCTCTGTAATCTTCTCCTTACATCCTCTCTTGCAGTCTACAGCGCCCAGAGCTCAGCGCCCATCATTTATTCAGAGTTCATGCTTTGGAGAACACACCGTGTTTTCCCGTTTGTCATGTCGCTTTGTGCTCAGATTAAACTTGGCATCATGTTGTACTTGACGCACAATGAAACCCTGTCATTCAGCGCTCCGTGACAATATTAAATGTCATGTCCGTGTGCATTTACAGAATAAAATAACAGCTTTCGGGGGGCCTCTGAATAGTTGCTGCACATTACACTTAATGTATTATGCAAGGGGAGAGTGCCGACTGCTGCTGGCTCCATTGTTGAATGACCTACTTCCTCAGTGAATACACAGGGCATTAGCAAAGGGCTGTCTTCCTCTCTAAAGACTCAACTAGGAGATGGACACTTTGACTCTGCATGATACAAATAATCTCTCCCCCCCCCCCCAGGTTTCGCCTGGATGACACTAAAAGCAGGCATGTTGCCACCATTCAGAAAAAAAGCATTTGTTTTACTCCCAGGGTGAGCATTCAATATCTGCCAAAGATGTACTGTCTGTGCTGACCTCTGCCTCTTTCTTTTCCAAACATGCCTATCACACGCAGTCTGAACAGACACTCAGGTAGAGTCCCCACACAATACTAACAGCTCCCCTGCCACACACACCGACACCGACAAACACATGAATCTTTTAGCCCCCTCTTTGTACCGTTTTGTTGTTTCTTCACTTTTCCCCCTCAGGGAAGTTTTGTTTTCCACTAAAAGAAATAAGCAGACCTAACTATTGTAAGTGAATATATTATTGTTTACAGCTGAATTTTACCTGACATATGCAATATTGTGGGCAACCATCAGTAATTACAGAACATTTAGAACATTAACTTAAGAAATGTGTCTACATTTTTTTTCCTTTTGTATAACCTTATTTTACTTGAAGGGTTTAAAAAAGATGACAAGATGAAGAATGAAGATAGTTCAAGTCCATTTTAGGCCTTTCACAGCATTTTGATTTTCCTCATGCTTTTATTTATTCAAGAACTATTCCTCAAAAGAAAGGACTGCGAGAGAGACAGAAAGAGCACTGCAATTTCCCATCATACTTGAAGGAGCAGTCATTATTTATGGCCAGCTGAGTGATTCTGATATACAATTAACCACTACCTGCTTATGGCCTGTGATTAGAGCCTGTCCATCTGACGGCCCTTTGCTTACTTAAGTGTTTTGTAATTATGACATATGTGGTGGTCCCTGCTGGGCAAGAGGACGCTTTGTATAGAGAAGATGGAGTGTGGGGCCTTCCTCCGTGTCACATTCCGCGTTAAGCAACACATGCACGAGCAAGCAGGCACGCACGCGCACACAGAGCCGTATTCATCACCCAGCCACATTATTGCTCTTAATGAAAGAAGCTAGCAGCCCGATGACAAAGTGACTGATGTGCGATTAGCTGGATGGGCAACGGTGCAGCTTCAGATGCTACTTGGACAAGTCCACTAGGAAGACACAGCGTTCACGGGTACTGTACGTCTGTAATAAAGTAGTCATCTCGTCCCTCTTCTGCGCTTCGCCGGTCCCTCCTGATCAATCAAGTCCTTTTATAAACTCATGATCATTAAGCATCATGTTGGGTTGAGAAGGAGGGAGAACAGGGGCCATCCATCAATGAATTTCATTAATAACTAGCTTGGTGTTGAACTTCTTTCTCCATCGCACAAAGTCATATGATTAGTGAACATCAGCACATTAGACAGCTGGGACGAACACTGAATGAAGCTCTTGTTGTAGGAAGTAGCTTCACTTCATTTGACATAAAAAGGGCTTCTTGTGTTCATGTAGACAACATGCACGAGCCAGCATTTTACATACTTGATATAAAGAGGTAGTTACATTAAGTACCCTTCCCTTGCTTGTGTTAGCTGTGCTAATTAATATCAGACTATCTGAGCAATATGGTACCACAAATTTTCATAAAATTTTATATACTGAGCTTAATATACTTATTGGTTATAAGTTTGGTGATTTATATCTGCGAATTAGAATTACAGTTGAAATTAGGGCCATAAATTATCAGCACAGCATCGGGGGTTTTGTTTTAAGGCTTGAAAATATTCAGTGAACTAATGCTTCTTTACTGCCCACGCATCAAGTGCTGTGATAAATTAATGGCACTTTTATTATTTTATAGTGTCATTAAATTTTTACTGATCACTCTGACACAGAGAAGTAGCAAAGGACGTGCAGTATCTTGGGAAGCCGGCCATCCTGCCAGGAAAAGAGAGGCAGTGTACGGCTGATATAGAAAAAGGTGTTTGTAATATAACAAGGGAGCGATCAAAGACACAAAGAATACAGAAACCCATGCAGCTGTGAGGAGGTAAAGATAAAGAGGCAGGAAACAAAAGATGTAACAGTACACATTATTCCCCTCCCGCTCTGACCACGACCGCTGGCAAGCAACCGGCCCCTCCCTCAAATGACTTCAACATGCAGCTCTCCATCACCACAACTAAAATTATAGCGATGCACTCTGAGCTGTAGTGGAAAACTGCCACCCACAATAATCTCATTTGCCCTGCCCGTGCAGTCTTTTGTCTTTAAAGTTTGGTAACGGATGTGTTTTGTTCAGCGGCACATGGCTTTCCCTGTGAAGTCACAAGCCAGTCCAGTGAAGTTGTGAGTCACTGAGGAAGAGAGAGGAGTAGAAAGAGGGAGAGATAGTGGAGTCTGTGCAACTTCTTGGGCGAGGGAACCCAAAAGAGCCCTTGTCAATGCTGTAAAGAGAGCTTTAATCTGGCCGGCCACAGAACATGTGCCGGAGGCCTGCTGCTCTGCCCACAGGGTGTATTCTTGGTAGAGGCGGGTGGCGTACGGCCCTGTGCATTGTGCCTTCTCCTGCCCTATATTTAGGCAACACATTGCCAATCCTAACACTCCTTCACTCTCCCATTTGTATATAGCTCCAGGCTATAGCCAAAGCCATATGGCCTGAGATTGTTAAAATAAAGATGAAAGAAAAATAAAGAGGAGAGTCAGGTAGACTGTGCTGCAGATCAACGTGCTGTTTTTTGGAGCTGTCTCAGTTTGTTGGGTCAAGTTTAGAGAGGAAAAAAAAACTGTCTTAAGCTAAATGATTTGAAAGTTTTCATTAAACATAATAAGGAATGGATGTACTACTTATCACATCACATTAGATGGTTTTTGACTGTACAAAAATGTATTTAAAATATCAACATAACTTGAAGAGATAACAGTTGACGTTTATGTTTTTGGTTGCAAAAGAGTTATCTACTGAGGTTAGCAAGCTAACCAGCTAGCATCGGCCTGTCCTGGTCCAAAGCTCCTATGCTAGCAGTGTAAACACCATCACTCTCCTGGTTCTCAGAGCTTGACCATACTGCGATTTTGATAATATATTGATTTAATTGTGTGGCCCTATCAAATACATTATTAGTTTGTTATCATTGGTATCAATTAACCAAATTTAGCTTTTCTTTTTTTTGTTTGATTTTTATAACAAAATGATTCCATGTTTAAAATGGAATAAGGTAAACCAGATGATACAATCACAGATTAAGTTGGCATGGTTGCTTGCCAAAACATTTTGACATCAGAACGACTATTTGAAGAGAAAATTGCTTCGTTTCTTTCAGGCAGCTGGCAGGCATGACACGTTATTACTTCCAAAAATTACCAGTTGCCAACTTAAAGTCACATAATAGTCTGGTTAGTTATTGGCCATATATTTATGTACTGTATGACATGTTTAGCCCCATCTGTGAAATCTGACATCAGTAACTGCTCTACCTTCCAAGATCTCTCAACTATCAGTAGAATCTCAACCACGTTTCCTTCATGGTGGAAAGTATATGATTGCAATTATCATTGGAAACTTTAACAGCTGCGGGACCCCAAACAGCCACTTATGTTTGATAATGTGCTGAACTGGCTCTGGTTATATCACACACCTGGTATGTGGCAAGTTGAAGGCAGTAGCTCTATGACCACAATACAACGCTTTGTGTATCAAGTGTCAGTCATCATCTGTGGCCCTCGAAGTCTTCTCTCCGAGGGTCCCAGACTAAACCCCCTCAACAATCTGCCCCAGCCTGATGGAGACAAAGCCTGCACTTTAACATGGCTACAGCGCCTCACAGCTCAGCGCCTCATCTGTTTTGTATTTTTATTGTAACCAGTTGCAGTGTTATTTATAGAGTCTGCAGCTTTCCAGTAGTTTTTGCTAGTTTTGAACCATTTAAATGTTAAGTACATCCAGCCATGCGGTGAACCCACAGCTCCTTTCATGCAGACTGTTGCTCTCTTTTTACCCGGAGCTCTCCCTTTTTGCTAAGGCTAATGCAGGCAGCAGCAGAATCAACAGTAGCAGCCACAAAAGGCTGGCATCTGTTCTATAGTAGTCGTCCTCAACATCACACAGAGCAGAGATGGCCAGCTATTCCAGTCCCATTTGTACTGCCAGGGCATCACCTCATTTGTTTGAAACAGAGGGAGGAAAGGCCTTTAATTAAATTAAGGAGCTTAAACTATGTTTAAAAAAAAGTGAGGTAACCCTACTCTGGGCTTTGTGCCAATTTAATGTTTATTGTTTGCTTTTAATAAAAGGATATGCTATCATTATTCAAGATAGGTTATTTTTTGTTGGAGGGAAAAAAGTCAAACCCACAAAATCTGACCCTTTAGTGCCAAATTTAAAATGTGCATTTAGTCTAAAGAATTGGATTTCTTTTACATGTTGGTGTCTACTTTGGGACATTTGGAGAACATTTTTAATGCATTCTACAAATAGTGCAATTTTGCGTCAATAAGAATAAGATTTGCTAGAATGTATAATGCATAACTATGTCAGCGCTGGGACACACTTCTGACACAGTGTTCAGTTATTATGTTATGTTCTTCTCCACTCCACTGCTGAGATCATTTGTGTTGACATCATGTACTTTTACGGGTTTCCAGTCCTCAATGATCCAGAACTGTTCACTGGGTCCTCCAGGGACTGTTAAGTTGGGCTGAAATCTAGTGCCTTATCAAACCGTCCAGGATGCTAACTGCAGGATATTAGTGCAGCATTACACAAAAAAAACTCTTTCACATATGGACAAAACCTCAAGACTTGTTGGACACGGGAACAATTGTGTGTCTACTGCAACAATACCAGAGACTATAAATGGTCCTTCGTGGCCCATTCTTTTCCTTGTCCTTTGTTGTGTGTGCCTTGTGGTGAGTGCGGTATCACAGGTCTTTGCTAGTGGGGCCAGCAGCATTTCTGCAGCAGGCCAGAAATTCACCATGTAAAATGACAACTGTAGAAAATAATGGAGCCACCACCGCCAAATGACCCTAGCAAGATGCAGTGTTGATGTCTTTCTGGGGAAGAGGCGAGACAGAGCAAAAGACCTGACCTGGGAAAGGAGCCCGTAGACACACACCCACTCACACACATATTATCCAGAGTCATACATTATTTTTATTCTTCTGGCAAACATGAACAATTGGACAAAGCATTAATGTAAGCAATCTTCACAATAGCACTTGCTGGCTACAGCCAGTGTCTGGGAGCTGAGCATAATCTAATTTGGATGGGCAAACCCTTGTATGCCAAGGATTTACATTGCAGCCAAAACGCCTTGGTTTGCAATTTCCAAGACAGCAGTCGAAAAGGAGCAGAAAATTGCTTCCAGGGCTGCAGACCAGACAAGATTATATTCAAAGTCTTTGTGAGGGCTTTGCCTGAATAGAGCCCTGGCATCACACACACACGTGCATGCACATGTATGCACACACACACAAAAAAAAAAAAAAATCACACAGACACACACACACATACACACACAGAGGGGACCGATATAACCACTATAACCAATAGGTTAGGAGTCTGGATTTTGTGGAGCACCAGTGTAAGCTCCATTTGAATATTTACAGGATGAGCTTTGGGACACGGGAAATGGACAATTGTAGTCATCAATACCGAAGAGAGGAGGTGTTGCGGGGCAGAAAAGGGCAGTTCAATAGGTTAATACACTGGCCTTTCACCTTTTGATTCCAGTTAGGGACATGTCAGCAGAGGAATATATTTTATCTCACACAACCTCCCGAGCATCAATCAGAACTCAAGTAAGAGATATTGATGCATCAGTGTAGAAATCTGTCATACCTGACTATACAGAGTTCAGCATCAGTGGCACAGGGCCAATAACCTGCAGTTCTACAGATGACTCATCAGTCAGCAGCCCAAAATGTGGGAAGACCAGATCTCGTCTTCTCTCTTTGGCCTATGGAGTACTTTTTTTCTTAAGAAATATTAAGTGAGAAGACTTTTTTCATCACAAAGGCAACAGTTTGCTGAGGCCAAAAATGTAATTAGCACTGACACTTTGACAGCAGTTTCTGAGTAGGAGGAATTAAGGTGCTCATTTACAGCCAATTTACAGCATACAGACCAGTAAAGCTACAACGATTATTGAAATAATCAATTAGTTGCCAGCTATTAAATTAATCAGCAGGTATTTCAGTCATCGATTAATCAGTTTGAGTAATTTTTAAAAAATAAAAGAAAAAATTCTCTGATTCCAGCATCTTAAATGTAAATATTTTCTAATTTCTTTACTTTTTTATGATAGCAGACTAAATATCTTTGGCTGGTGAACAAAACAAATCACTTGAGGACGTCATCTTGAGCTTTGGAAAACATTGATCGTCATTTTTCACTCCTTTCCTGCATTTTATAGACCAAATAACTAATCTTTTTGTTGGCTGGTTACACTTACAGTAAAACTTGTATTAGTTACATTAGTTGTTACGTTGTTGTTACAACAGTTACATTTTGCCATCTATTTTGTTAATTTACACAAATATATATTTTTTTGTGTTCTGAGCAATTCATATTAATACATTACATTTTTTAGGTTTCCCCAGAAAAGTATATGTTAATATGATTATTTAAAGTATTATAAAATACTACATCTCTGATCTACTGGCCGTATGTTCCAGTGGGCCATAAATGTTGATGACAAGAAGACTGAATCTCTGCTTGCACCATCTGAATGGAAACATTCAGACACAGATACTTGATATTTATTCACCCATGACCCTGAAAAACAGCCCCTCCAGATATAGCTGCAGTGCATAATAGAAGGAAACAATTCGAATGGTTACAAATGGATTCAGATGTACTGTATTTGACTGTAGGCACATTCTAGGTAAAAGCTTCCACTGCACGAGGAGGAGATAGTAAATAATGGAACAAAGTAATTGCCCTCTGCAGACAATAATACCTTTAGATAAATATTTCAAAAAGGTAAATTGCAGAGGGGTTGTAAAAGGTTTTATTGTACTGATGGGATATAGTAAAAACAGACAAATAAAAAGACAAGTAAGAAAATCTGCTCCTGTAAAGCATGAATATTTTACGTGTCCTCAGGTTAAAGGCTTGTTTACAGTACAGAGAGTGTGGTCTACACCATGTTCTCCTAGGTCAGTGGCCAGGGAGGGAGAGAGAGAGAGAGAGAACAAGAGATAGAGAGTCATAGTGATAAAGGTTGGGAAGGAATGCATTGTACTGTTCAGACACACTTTGTATGAAAAGATGAATTGATCCATCTGTAAGAAGCACTTAGACCCACTCCTCTGCCCGGTCATTACAGTGGGATAAATCAATATTTAATATCCCCCTCTAACAGCCACACTGGATGATCTTAACCTCTCCTTAATCCCATTTATGTTACCTTTCCAGAATCTTCTTCATGTAAGCTCTCACTATGATAAACTTCCAAACAAGAGACTGGGCGGGGGGGAGGGGGCTATTAAAGACCACACCGTATTTATGTCAGGTGAGGCGCTTTGGTGAAATATTAATATTCTGAAACTGACCAAAGTGAAAGCTTTTATCTGGGGCGTTCAAACCTTTCTAGTTCGTTGGCTTGTATCAGCAAAAGGCTCTCTCTCCTTCCCTCTCATTTTCACCGCTGAATTACAGCCCACTGTTCTTTATTGCCGCCGAAGGATGAAGATGATGGGGCGATTCTTTTAGCTGACTTGATAAAGCGTGCCTCTCATTTCACACCATCCTAATAGGGCCAGTGTCACGGAAACTAAGAGGTGACGATATCTCACTGTGATTTGCACGAGGCAGAGAGTCAAGCCTGAGCTCGGTTAAGGTGTCATTCAGCAAGGCAATAAATGATGTTGTAATGAAAACAGAAGCGTATTACCTGAGGGGATGCTTTCAATTGTTGATATTAGTGGGTCTTAGTAGGAAACACACACAAAAGGCATGTGCTTATTAATTAAATGACTTCAAATGCAATCTTTGATTCATTTTTGTGTTGTCAATATGATCCTATTATTGTATTTAGGGCTGGGGTGAAATGGCCTTAAAATAATATTTTATATTTTTAGGCTATACTGCGATACATGATTTGACGTATATCTTGATATTTTTAAAAAGCGCTGCAAAAATGCTCAGACTGGGCAACAGAATCAAATATTGGAATATTTTTGACTATGATATTGTCGGGATAGAGTGGGTAAAGGCAAGTGTTAGAACAAGTAGAACAGTCTGATAGGTTCAGAAAATGACATCACTTTACTGTAATGCAGCCTTTAAAACCAGGAAAAGACAACACTTATGCTGTATCACGATATACGAAATCTAACAAGATATATAGTCTCGTACTACGATAACGATATAATATCGATAAATTGCCCAACCCTAATTGTATTCAGTTCTTAAACAGTATTTCAATTTATGGCCTTCATATCAAGTCACATGCACTTACCCTGTACACACTCACATTCTCTCGTTCTCTCTCTTTCTTTCTGTTTCTCTTTGCTTTCTTAAAACCACACTCTCTCCTCAGATGGCAATCACAGACAAAAGGTAGATTACAGGTGAGGAGTGACTGACTACTTCAAGCAGAACATCCCAACACAAAAGAAAGGCATTCTCCTCCTCTGACATGATTGCTTTCAAATAGTTTTGTCCAAAAATTTGGAGGAAACAAAACTAAACCCGACAAAGACTAAGCAGGGAGGAGGAAAAAGGCGTTAAGCTCTAGCTGCTAAGGACAATGTAGCTGTAGGTGTGTGCTAACTCTTGAAAATGGCTCCTTACAGGCATTGTTCAGTTACAGCTTTCATGTCATGGCACATTCGGCTGCTCGGTTGACCACAGGCTCACCTTAGGTGGGAGGTAGGGAGGCAGCTGGATCAGCTCTTGTGACTAAGACTGAAAAAGGGTGTTTGCATACCATGTAGTGACTAAACAAAGAAACCCAAAAACGGCAAGAAAAACTTACAATTCTGCAAGATCAAGTGCCTGTTTTCATGGTACATTTTTTTCCTCACAAAAGTAACATTATGGATTGATTGATTGATTGATTAATTGTTGTAAAGATGTTTTTGTGCGGGGGCTAAGTGAAGGGGAGGTTCTGTCTCCGTCCTCTCTGAGGGCAGCACTAATTTATTTGCTTCACTTCAGTAAGAGCATAGTTGATTGCCACCTGCATAGACAGTGATCTCTTCCAAACACCAAATTAGAGGGAAATCAAAATAGATATTCATTGACTTTTTTACATATACATTGACCTAGTTGAGGCTGTTGGTTGAAAGTGTCAGGTGCTGAAATATTAATGAGCATCGCTCCCAGTTCCTGCCTGCTCCTCACAGCCAACTGGCAACATGGCATCAAGCTGAAGAGCGGAGGACAGCTTTTTTCTCTCCTTGATTGACTCATCGATTGAAGATATTTTTAAAGGGAATCCCTGGGAGTGTGTGCTCCTGGTACAAAGCAGCCCCCATCCCATGTCAGGGGACGGAGAGGGCTGCAAGTCTGCTTTAATTGGGCAGAGACTTCAGAGCCTTCTTAACCCACACCGGGCACCGCCATGGCCTGTCACGGCCCTCACACCAACATCAACGAGAGCGAGCCCTCTAAACACGCACACATAAACACATTTGGACTAATTTGAGTAAACACACATGTACACGCTGCACTATGCCAGCACTTATCAATACGACCACCCTGGACATGGATTAAAGAAAAATATTAGCCTTAAGAATTACTGCTACATCAAAATGTTCTACTTTCTTTCTTTCTAGTTTCTTTCCTCCACTGCTTGAGTTGAACACTCTTTGTGGTCGACAACTTGTTTTATGGAAAAAGCTTGCAATGGAGAAGATCTGAATCAGGGATAAAACGGAGACAGACGATATGATAGTAGTCCTAACCTTGTCAACTCTGCAGTTGTTGAGGCCCACTGAGCTGAGGGCGGACAGCTTCGCCTCCATGCCCTGCTGGTGATGTTGCAGTTGTTCCCTCTGGATCTGCTCCCTCATTTTCCGAGCCTCCTGGATGGCCTTCATCACCGTGTCCTGGTCCCCGAACAACGCGGTAGAGTTTAGGCTGGACAGAATATCTGGACACACATAGCGGAGTTTGGACAGCAAGATTAGTCTGCTGGACTACACACTGCCATAAAAGCGAAACAGCTTCACACAACATCCCAACAGTGACATTTATTTCTGAGACTTTAAATACTAAAACATTCAATGTGGTCTCCCTTACCCAGAGATGAGCCACGACCCAGTCCTCCGAGTGGGCTGGGGATACCACCCTTGCTGATGAGGCTGTTGGGGCTGCTTTTACTGCCGAGGAACAGGTTTTGTGTTGGGGATGTGGGGGATTTGATCATATCTGTCGTCTTTGGCCGAGCAGACAGGTTGAGCGGCTGTGTTCCCTCCTCCTACGGCAGAAGAGAGAGGAGTGTGAGAGGAAACAGATGTGAATAGGTGCCCCCCCCCCCCCCTTCCTTGCTGCCTCCATTTCAGGGGGAGCTCAGGATTCCCAGACAGCACAGTTCTCCTCTGTTCCTGGTTAATTATAGGATCCCAGTCTTGACCCACACCTCCTCCCTGGTTCTTCCCTCTCTGTGCTTTTTCTCCTCTCCTCTCCTCTCCTCTCCTCTCCTCTCCTCTCCTCTCCTCTCCTCTCCTCTCCTCTCCTCTCCTCTCCTCTCCTCTCCTTTTCAGTGCTGTGCCACTGTGATCTTCCTCACAGTTGCCCGGCGCCTTTGTTCACACTAATTAAAGCAGATTCTGTCTCTCTGTACATCTTCATCTGTTCTCCCTCTCCTTCTCCTCCTCCTCCCTGCTCTCTGTGTCTGCACTCTGGGTTCGAAGAATAAATAATGACCAGATAACGGCGGTGCCAATGATCAAAGACAGCTGTTCCATTCATCAGATGTCGACTTACATTATCTACTTCATTAACTTGTTTTCTAATTTCATTCCTCATTTGTGCATACTTGGTTTTTATCATATACTTTGATATGCCTATTCCTAAAAAAATATGATGTCATTTGAAAAAAGCATAAATAGTGTGATTCTGAGATTGAGGTCAGAAGAGGATGCTTGTGTTTCGTGCTCTGTTTGCTGAGCTGGTTGCAGCTTTTGGAGCAGTTACGGATGTGAGATTAAGATCGCTAGTTTACAAGGTGCCACCGTCAGCAGCTTGTCTACATGGACCAAATATTATTTTATCTGTGGGTACCTGCAGACAGGTATTTTAGAGCTTGCTCCTTTGCTCAAAATTGTGAAGAGAGAACAAAACCAAAGTAACCTTAAGTAACCTGTGTGAGTTACGATCATCAATCCGTGCAAAGTTGTGCTATAATCGTGTTAAAAAAATAAAAATAAATAGATTTAACCTTTTCTATTTTTTCCTAATATTAAAATAAATGTAAAATATCACATTAAAATAAATTACAATATAATCTGAAATCAATCCATAATTATGTATTTGATCACCTTAAATATCAACAAACATTTGCATTCCTTCGCACAGTACAAGCCGCACAATCTCTTAAATCAGATTAGGGCATTCTGTCGTTAACAGTCTTTTTCAAAGCCCAAGTGTCTCCTTGTCCAAACATATGGCTCAAGCATACACTGCCCCGAGGCCTTGTTATTGCTGTGCCAATAACAGTTTGTCATGCAGTGAAGCTGAAAGCAGACAAACAAAACTAAAGGCAATCTGATTCCATTGGACTGAGAGTACAGATGGGAGGATGCCAGGATGTGTTTGCTTTCCATTTATGTATGATTCATTTCACTGAAAGTCCTTAATTTTGTGATATTTGGCAATATTATGACTAGAATTAGTGTTGTATTAATATTGGCCCAACTGGCATCCATCTTATCTGATAGCGAATTGTATTAAAGTGGTGAAATGACAGTGTTGAGTCAGTTAAATGGCCATCTTTCAATGGAAATCCCAGGAGGCAGGAGACCTGAAGGATTGTGAGTGTGTCTTAGTGTGTGTGTGTGTGTGCGTGTGTGTGTGTGTGGAAGAAGAGAAAGCCAGAGTGGCTTCCTACCATTTCAAGACATGATTTATGGTCTTTCTCCATTGTGATATTAAGCTAAACTACTCCAAATGGGCATATGTTTCTGATTATGGCCTTAGTGAGTGGGGATGATGTATGTGGCCTTTCCTCAGCATGGAGGTCTAGTGAAGTCGTGCCATACAGCAGCAGAAAATACAAATCCTGCATTTGGTTTGTTTACAAGGCAAGAAAAGAGAAGTTGTCAATCTTGCTTTTTGCTTCACTTTTGTCAGCATTTGTATAGCGCTGTTGTAATGGTTTTTATTCCATTTCAGTTACAAAAAAAGAAGAACAAAACTTTTCATTGTGAAAAAAAAAAAAATTAGAAACCATGTGTTCCACAAATTACTGGCTTGGAGCAGCCATAGCCATAGCAACCATGTCCACAGAGTTCTGGTTAAGAGAGAGAGGGCCTTGTTAAAGCCCCACAGATTGATGGCCTGTTAGAGGCAGTGCTCAGCACCGGCCGGCTGTAACAGTGAAGCGGTGAACAGTGTAGATGCATTTTTATTCAGACAACACCAACTCTGCTAGTTTAGGTCAAGTACCACTCAAGGCCCAGGCTGGTGGGTGGGCAGGTTGAAGGAGTTAAGGGTTGTACCTTGACTTGAGTGATGGGGCTGGATGAACTCTTGTCATTCTTCAGTGATGAGGGAGAGATGGGCCCACTGGTATTGAGGGGCTGGGGGAGTGGAGGCATCTTGGCTCCAGGAGAGACCTGCATGCTGGCAAGCTGGGCGGCATACAGTTGCTGTAGGGGAGGTGGAGAAACCCACAAGGCGTTAACATCCAAATCCAGCAAACATTCAAAGTTTTATATTCTGCCTTTTCCTCTCTCGCTGCTCCTGTGTCTGCCTTCATCTCCCCCTCTCTCTCTCTTTTACGTCTTTCCTCTCTTTCCATGAGGCTGGCAGAGAACCTCCATCAAAGGTCTTAACTGTATTTCAAAGGCTGAACCCATAGAGAGACAGCAGTCTTAAAAACCACACAGAGATGGCTTTCATTCAAAATACTTGGAGCCCCTATTTTCCACTCATCACAGAGAAAAGTTTGCAGACTGGATGCAAGTGTGTTAGCAAAGATCTCCCATTTCTCTAAATCTACACAGCCTCCAATTGAAGTTTCTGGCCTGTGATTTGTCTCCACGCAGCCATGTGAGACTGTCCATTTCCACAATGTTAGAAACCCAACCTCAGTTGGATTGCCATCACAGAATATGTTAAACACAAGCATTATTAAGGCTTAGAAACCTGCACAAAGAACACTGATGTAATCACCGTTATTTTCCTTGGCGTTAAATCAGGAAGATGTCCAACAGTCGGTGACATTACCACACAAGAGGGTGGTTCAGATGACTGGCGAGGCACTCAATAACAGTGCGCCTGTGACAGGGTTGAACTCAGAAAGCTCAATTTACATTTCCACCACTGGGCTGATTATGTGGCATATACTAAAAAAGGTGGTTAAAGACGTTGATATGAAGGTTTGGAAATATTTTTTAAAAAATCTGGTGAGCCACAGGCTGTTAATTGTCTGTTGGATCAGATTTCTGACATAGTAATTCATCCTTTATCCTGGATTAGGTTACAATTTAATGTCTTGACATTAAGTTGTGTGCCTATTTTTTAAATCATTAAAAAACTGAAGCAAATTATACCAGACATTTTTAATTTGGTGATTGTTTTGTGCTGTTTTTTTTCTGTGCCTACAGAGGCAGCACTCCCTTCTTCTTCTTCCCTTCTTTTTCTGTCCATCTGTATTGATTGGCCACCAGGTAAGTGATGAAATTGGCTTTTGTTTCCTGCTGCAAATGGCAGGGGTCTGTCAAATAGAGCTACTGTGTGAGAAATAGTGTTACTTCATGTAGCCGTAGACCTCACTTCATCAGACAGATAGCACCCCTTAACTCCCCCACTGGCCTGCTTGTCCTCAGACCAGGCAAACCTTATAGTTTGTTGTGTTATTTAGTCAGATGGTGCTGTCAGGGAGAATCTAATTTCTCTTCCCCTGGCCAATCAGCAAACCCTGTCTCATTTCCTGGTTCAAATGGTACACATACAGACTGCGTTTGTGTGGATTGGGGGAAAAAGCGACCCTGCCCGCTGGCCTCACCTTCGGCGGTGTAAATGCAGACCAAAGCTAAACAAAGCACTTTATGTCCATGCACATATCTCCAGATATAAACACATATGTGCTCCTGTAAGAAACTTTATCGCTGCCACATAAGCGGCAGTACAAAAGGTCCATTCTTCCAGGGGACCTGGGGATAACAACAGCACATGGGCAGCGGAAATGACAGACTGATTATGTTCCCACAATGATAGCACTGCCCCCACCTCCCTCACAAACAGCCTTTTGTCTCCGACAGGAATGGACACAGGAGTGGGACCGACTCTATTTTCTTCTCATCTGAGCTAGACTTAGTTAATGTCAGTGGTAAAGGCACTCTGTGTGTCTGTGTGTGACGGGGGTTAGAAGGAGAGAGAGTAAAACAGTGTCAGAGAAAAACAGAGAGCGCGAGTCTCCATTCACTGTCTGTCACTCCAGGCTATACACAAGTCTTAGTCGGGGAGCGGAAGCTGAGTCTGTCGGACAGATGTTTGCTAACAGGCCTGTCGTCAGGCATGTCCCTGACCTTGAGTGAGAAGAATTTTATTGTCCCGGAAAAACAGTACAATTAGACCTTGCCGCAAATTAGACCCAGCCAGGGTGTCCCTTTTCAGCACTGATTAGCAGGTCAGTGTCATGGGGTGAGAAGTTCTTTGCCTGGCAAGAGCCAAAGAACGATAAATACAATCAGGGAAAGACAGATGAAAGGTGCGCTAACCCTCCATCAAATGCTCAAGGACAGACAGTGAAACCTCAGTGTTCAATGTATTTAGTCTGAAGGCTTTTACCTTCGCATTATAGTAAGACAGTTAATTTACAACTTATTCCAAAGTGATTGTTTGACACCTGACGTATGACGCATCCTGCCAAGGCTGGTTTCCCTGACCAGAGGACATCTGCTCTCTCATATCTATAGCCCCCTTCTTCGTATCTACTTGCCAGGTGGGGGCAGCAAAAAGTTCAAGGTATTAAGGGTCGCGTTGAAGGTCAGTGCTCCAATTCTAGGGTATTGGATGAGTCGGTGAGTGGAGCTCAGGACCCTTCTGTTGTCGTTTTCTCTTCCTTCTTTCTCCTCTATACCATTTCCACTAGTTATTTTTGCTTAATATGATGAAAGAAGAATATACATATACTAGGACATATATAATTCTTCCATACCAGCTTGAATGATGTTAGAAAATAAGAAAATTTACTTAATAGTTAAAGGAATTGCACTGTGGGTGGCAAAAGAGAAATATGTGTATGTTTTCTCTTATCTTGAAGGCCATTTTCCATTGTGTGCTATATAACTTGCTAATATCACCATACAGCATGTTAGTTTTTAGTGTGTCCTTAGTACTTTGAAATATTCTATAATCTAAGGTCTTCCTTCTGACCCCATCATTCCTGGTTTCCCAGTAGAGCGGAGCAGATCTCAGCAAGCATGGATTCAAAGTGAGTGCAGCATGCCCAAGGTCAGCCTGTTAGCCTCTGGTAATTAAAAACAAGCCCTCTGGAGGCAGCAGAGGTTAAACGGGGAGGTTCACTTTCTGCCTGCGACATTAAACCGAGATTACACACTCTGCTGATGATGTTAGACATCGCAGAAGTATGATGTGCAATTAAGACTGCCAGCCGCTGTTTGTTTAGTAAAACAACAAAGCTGATACTTTAGCTCAATATACGACATAATTCATCATGAGAAAAACATTAATTTGCTCATAAATTCCACCTACGCTTTTTTTCCTTCTGCAAACACTTAGCGTATGCCCTGTAGTGTAAAGAGAAAAAAATCTTTCTGTGGAAAAACAATTGCGCATCTTGTTTTTCTTTAAAAAAAAAAAAAAAAAGGCAGAGTCACAACATGGCAACATGTGCTGGAAAATACATTGGCAGATATTTGTCAGATTTCTTGCTGCCAGCAATGACGGTGCATTGCACATTTATGACTGCGGCCTGCATGATTAAAAAAATGAAGACAAACAAATTTAATAACAGAAAAAATCCTCATACCAATTAGAATCCTCTTCATTTTCCATCAGCTGAGCATTATCTGATGACTGCCGCACTCTCTTAATCACACTCTTTGTGTGCAAGCATGTCTGTTTGTCTGTCTGTCAATGTCTCATTCACCTCTGCCGGGCCCGGGCTCTGAGCACTGGGCTGGATATGAGGGCATTAACTGTGCTTCAGTGCACCACACCATTTAAAAGGCAGTGCAGCGCCAGCCCCGTTTGCCACAAGGCTTGTACAGGCTCATTGCCCAGGGCGACCAGGCAGGCTGACCCAGGCTAGGCCCAGATGTCAGGAGTGGAGGAAGGCGTCCTGGTGCACTGTGCCGATGCTTTCCAGTATGGCCCAACATCTGTCTCATCTGCTGGCACCCAACCTGCTCTGCTCCAACCCCTCCTCTCGCCCATCTTCATATCTACAGTATATATATTTAAGTCCTTCTCTATCAGTTTCTCTCTCTGGCACATATACACACAAACACCGCCCAAATTGTGCGAGTGTGTATGAGGGTTCTCCAGGCCCAGGGGCCCAAGAGCCAGCCCTCCCATTCAGTGCAGCTCACTGCATTATCCACTCTATCTGTCCATCTGTCCCTCTGTTCACCACTGCCTCCATCCAGCTGCTCACCTAGCCGTCCTATTAGCCAGCCTTCCACACACAGCTAGCATTGCTGCTCTGCTCTGGGTTACCTTCAAAGACCAAGCTCCTCTGCTCATAAACACAGAAACAGCTGCTCTCTACAGTATGTCTGTTCTCTCTTTCCTCCCCCTCCTCCTCCTCTGTCTCTCTCTCTCTTTCAAAGTCAAAAGTGCTTCACTTGTTAATGATGGAAGCCGTTTCTTCACATCTGTACTACACAGGCATTTACATCCAAACAAAAGATAATGTGCGGTTTGCTGCTCTCCCACTTTCTTCCTGTTTGTCCCTGACTGTGTAACACTCTTTCTTATCACTCCAGTCGTCTAAGCCTCTAAGTACTCCTTCAGATGTGTCTGCTTGAGATCTGGTCCGGGTTTGTCACTGAGCATGTGGGCTGCTTTTCATATTTACAGTGGGAGCGTGAGCGAGGCCGGGGCCCAGGTTTATCACGGGCCTAGAGAGGTGCCACAGCAAATGCGGCGGATGATAATTGCGGCGTTAGGTCTTAACTCGAGCAGTTCGGGTACTGTAAAGAATGAGGATGTGATGGGCCTGGACAATTCAGGGAGGAAAAAGTAGAAAGAATGAGGAGGGAAAAAAGAGAATGGGAGTAATTTAAAGGGAAATACACAAACTAAGACACTTAAAGGTGGTTCGAGATGTGGATGGGAAATTGGTTAAGCAAGACAGTGAGATAGAGACAGCGAGAGAAAGAAAATGGAGCTCTGACTGAGTGAAAGCAAAGGGTTTGTGTTTGTGTAGTCCTAACAGTGATACTGCATACAGAGAACCCAGATGTTCCGTTTTATCCAATAATGTTTTCTTTGAAATGGCTGAAACCCCAAAGTCTGCTTCCAATGATAGAAAACAGCACTTTCTCAAAGGCCCCTCTCCTGTTTAGTGGTTCTGTATAAAGGTTGGTTGATATATATTAAGTTCATATTGGCCTTAAGTAAATTGTTTTTCACTCGGTAACTGACGCCAGGTAGTGTACAAACAGCAAATTAAGTGCTGTCCCAAATAGAAAATTCTTTTGTGGAATTAGGGAAATTCCCTTCTTGTCTCTTCGCTCAATTGAATGTAGTAGGTGTCCGGTCAGATTGGGGTACAATCTGAGCACAATTTCCTCTGTTCGCTGAGAGGTGTCAGTTGTAATCAGGGAAGGACAGGCAGGGATGGAGCCATTGTTTCCTGCTGGTGCTGGGCTCATCCCGGCCCTGTGTGGGCACTAATGAAGAGGGGCATGTCGCGCTGGGATAGTTTACCCGCCTCCCCTCCTGCGAGTTGAGGACGAGAGCCAATCTGTCAGGAAAACATTGAGTGAAATTGCCCTGTGGTACAGCAATGGCTGGTGACAGCCACTTGCAGACTGCCAGCCGCCAGAGTGATGCTACCACCCTGTATTGACAAGCAAATTACAGTCTCCAACACTCAAACGCATCCTGGAGGATTCATTTACATCCATCAGCTTTAAGCCTTTGTTACCTTGGTGGGTTTTCTTCTCTTGGAGAGAAAGGGCGGGGAATGAGGGTGAGGGGGATCCCAGACTGTTATGACAGAGGAGAATGTGAAGAGGGTGCGTGGCAAACATTAAGAGTGACGGAGCGGCTTGCCTCGCTGACTGGATGGCTGATCACATTACCTCTGCAGCATTGTGGGAATTAATTCTTCCAATAAGATAATTTTTAAGGTTCATATATCGCACAATCTTAAGTGAGTGAATTGGGGGAAATTATACCTTACCATGCAGCTGACAGGAAGAGATATTTTAATTGTGGGGGCAGCCTATTCAGCCATGTGTGTGTGGGATTTTATATATGTTTGCGTGTGTGAGGAAGATGAAGAATGAGCTTAAGGGTGAAACTAGAAAAGGTAAGGACAGAGTAATGGGTTAGGGGAGTATTGTGCTTGATGATGCATGAAGAATTAACTCATTAATATGATAAGAAATAAGTAATATTTGCAGGGGAGCTCTAAATCACCGTTTTTATTTATTATTTTTATTACTTTCTTCATTTTTTTCTTTTTTTCAAATAAATTACAAGTTGCATTGTTATAACAGTGGACATAATGTGTTCATTTCAAAGAAGCTGCAACTGGAGGGAAGCCACAGGTACTTCACCACACTAATAACCAGGCAAAGTGTCTCCTTATTTTGCATTTATATATTTAAATGCACAGTATGTAGTTTCTGCTGCTACGGGTCATTCAATTAAAAGAATGAAAACAACAAAAGTAGTTGTGATGACCATCGTGAAGTAGCGTTGGATCACGGGAATTGCCGTCTACACTGTTAAAGAACCACTTTTGCTGATGAAATTCCATCTGACGTGGCTCTATGTATTAAAGTTTTATTTATGTTACATTTAGTCACTTTTGCTCAATTTCTCCCTGATGTTTTCCCAGAAGATAAAGCGACAAGTGACCACATTTTTAGACAGATTAAATGCAGAAAAATGTTACACATTATGTTTTTGTGAAATTGAATAACCCATTATTGTGTTGTTTTTTTTTTTTTATTATTGTTTATGGGATTTTTTTATCCTTTCATACTCAAGAGCTCTTTCTTTCCAACACACACACACACACACACACATATTGGAGTATACTTTTCAATAGTTTAATTTTAAAGACGATGGAGCCTGCTGGTGCTATTATTGCTCTAAAAGGGAGGAGACTACTCCAACTTAATTCCATGTCTGGCTTGATATGATGTTTTTAATCATAGCCGGCTCCCAGTGCTTTGTAGAGGAAGTGGCGGCAGTCACATGGTTTGTTGATCCCAGCTATGTAGAAAAGGGCATGTTTGACTTGCCTTGCTGTTTTAAGGGGAGTCTCTATGCAGGGTAAATAGCAGCCAGCAGGCGGAATATGTGACAGGCTGACAGACTTCAATTAATGGAAAATGCACCTCTTTTTGTTTACTGTGTTCTGTAAAGGTCAGCCAAGTCATGGTCTTGGAGGCACTGTTTTTGCCCATTCCCAGGGTTAGATACATAATCAGAATTAATCACTCCAGACTCGTCTCCCCTCCTCACCCCAACTTTCAGATATATGACTGTCTCATCTGACCTCATACACCACTATAAATAAACTCAGCATGCCTGTCTGAACTACCACTCTTTTCGAATGGACTTCTTCGTGATCCGCAAACTAAGCGACTTAAGTGCACCCCAGAAAGATATTCGCTCACGCTACCTCCATCTTTTCTTCTTCAAACATGAGCGGACTCATTTAACACCTTACATGCTCCTAATAGCTTTTCTCATGGACGCATAATGACGCACAGCTCTTGGGAGCCAGCTGCATGCATTGTTAGGACTTGCCGAGGCTCGTTAACACTGACAGTGGTAGCCTCAGAGGGACAAATGCCACATACATCAGTGTGCAAAGAGTTCCCCCCTTCAGTCTTGAGCTCCCATTGTTTAATCTTGACGTACTGCTTTCTGCCGTTGAGAGACACATGTTGCAGCTTTTGGAAGCTTTTATCTGTTGTTGACTAAGCAGCGGTGGCCACTTAACCCTATGTTCCAAGATATGCTTTTTAAACCGTGATTTCCTTTTTTTGTTTCCAAAGAACAGTCGTTGCAAATACTGATAATTAGAGAAGCAACAAGCAGCACTGCAGCTGAACAGACATGGTTGTTATTCAGTCAGCACAAAGTTAACGAAGAAGTCATTATCACCACCTTGGAAACAAAGATCATGCACACGCTGAGAGAGGTGCTGATGAGAGTTGTATTCATAATAGTAACAGCTTGAAGGAAAGAACGCAGATAATTATCTTTATTAAACATTATGGCCTCAGGTTAAGCCCTGACCTGGGTTCAGCTTTTTTAAATGCCGTGTGAGAAAAGTCCTGGAGGAGCCTGTAGGGCTTGGAGCCTATCCCAACATTTTCTGTGGCTCAGAACCTCATACCATGAGTTTGCTTTTACTACACATTCTTATTTGTTTTCCTCACCGAGATAAAAGAAAATATTACAGTGGCTCAACTAGATAAAAGCAATTGGAAGAATATTCTTTGCTTACACACTCAATTGTCTTCTGATAAATTCACTGGCAGGTGATTAAGGCAACCAAAGTGATTCTCATTCCCTCTAATAACTATTATCTTCCTAACTCCTCTGTCTGGCAGAGCTGCTGGGGATAAATCCTCTATAAAACAGGATAAATTACATATGTAAGGTGATAAGCGTGTGTGAGCTGGGGGCCTCCAGGATTATTTAGTGTGCAGCTCATTACTTAGCGTACAGCTGCTTAGCCATCCTTTCTGCCCTGGGCTTGGCGGGCGTCCCTAGCATTCTTTGTCATAGTACTGTACATACCTGAAGCTGGAGGGGGCTGAGTCCTGACGCTGCTGCAGCTGCCATGGTGGATGGAATGAACTGCACTGGGTAGTTATCACCTGTCAGGGAGGGAGAGAGAGACGACAATGCATACAGGTTCAGACAATGAGCCGGCCCACAGCGACCAGGCAAGTGCCAACACAGATCCTGGGCCCTCCGCTACTTTGCCACAGCAATGTGGCACATTGCAACGAGCCCTCGGCTTCAAGCCCAAACATCTGCATTAACAAAAGGCTAAGCTGGTTGGACTGGAGCAGGATTACTCAGGAACGTTTCACACCATTCCCTCCTTCCTCCACCTGCACAGTACACCTCGTGGAAAATACCATGACAACAATAACTACTGCATAGTTTGACAAGTTAGGAGCTCTTTCAAGGTTTATGTGTGTAGATGTGTGTTAGTGTTCAGAATAAATGTCAATAAATGTCTCCCCTGATATTCAGTTAGCGATCATGTTAAAAGGCCCAGCATGTTCTTTCAGGTTGTTCATACAGCTGTAGACTTGTCTGGCTATTGTTCAGCACTACATTGTTTGTTTCTGAGTTATCGCTTTGGCAGCAGAGTGAAGCACTTGTATGCGAACCGGTTAGAACAAGTGTGTAGTCACAATAACAAGGTTAGAAAGCACTCTTATTTCACGTATCGCTTTGATCAAGAAACGAAGAATCGGTCTCCAAATAGCAGCGCTATTCATTACTGCTCACTACTGTTGGCCTGCCATCAGCACGTTTGTCAGACAGGGATATAAAAACGGCTGCTGTATGAGTGATATCAATGGGGGTGTATAACTGAGTACCAGACGCTTTCACACAGTCAACCTAGTGTGTTGAGACGGACAGAACAGCCCCAGTGAGACAGGGCAGCCCGGCGTTCGTAGAGGGGAGGTTGGTTTGAGGCATGTGTCTGGAGGAGGGGAAGTGGGCTGCACAGTGGGAGCAGGGAGGGGGTAGTTGGCCTTCGCTCAGACCCCACTTCTGCCTGTCACTTCTTCTCACAAACATATGGAGCCATTAAGCCACAGACAAGGTAAATGTATATACCTTCTCTTTCACTTTGCCCTCGCCCACTCGCCTCACTTTGCAATCTTGTACAGCACAGCACAATGTGATACAGGCCATGGAAATTCAATCCCCATTTAGTAGCAAATAAAATCACACAGCTGAAGTGGTTTCAAATAGCGCTGGGTTGGATGTGCAGCGGTGCACTGTGGTTATTTCTACACCTCCTCTTTTTTTGGTATCGCTTTCTCTCCGTCTCTCTCTCTGCGCTGTCTATGACGTAGGATTTGGGAATAATAAATGGCTGGATGTCTTTAGATGTCATGTGAAACCTGGGGCGGGTCATGTGCTAAGTGAGCACACCACGACCGCCGGGGGGTCTCCGGCTCCAAGGTCTGAATACTTGGGTGCACATAGTCTGTCCCGAGGCACCAGACTCCAGCAGAATGGGAGCTGTGCCAGGTTAGCGTCACTGGTGAAAGGGAATTACGTTTAAAACTGTGGAGGCTTTTTTTAACTGGGCACGGCTTGTCCCATGCCCAGAGCATGGACTCTGAATGTTAAGGAAGGAGGGGGGTAGTGCAGGTGACACCATGCTCAATACAGGCTATATTTCCCTGCTCATGTGGTGCCATAAAGTACAAGTCATAGATCTGCTGAGGGTTGACAGATGTAGCTGAAACCTTTCTTAGACCAGATCAAATGATGATGAACGAACTGCATGACTGGAGCCTCCAAACTTGATCTTCTCGTGTCACTTGCTTTTAAATTTTGTTGAACCGCCAAAGAAGTTGCAAACATGACAACAGACTGACATGAAAAAAAATATACATGCATAACATATTAGCCGTGTTTCCATTCAAACGTATCGCAAAAAAGAAAATGTGAATGAATGCTTGTTGACAGTCAGAATACCATTTGGTGTATCTTCTCTCAGAGCTGAAACAGCTGATCTGTCAGGTGAGTTAAATGTTTGCTATGTCCCAATTTATTCGGCCATTAAGAGCAATAGCCAAAAAAACACTTCAAGTGAGCATTAAAAACTGTTTTGCCAAGTTTTTTAAATTTTTTATTTGGTGTTTCGATCAACCTAAGTGTGCAGAAAGATCAGTTTAGATTTCTTTCCCAAATAGATCTGATAAGATCATTGAGTTAAAAAATAAAAACACAAAACTTACTTTGATTAATTCAAGTGAAAACCATTTTGTCCAACTTGAATGATGCCACTACATCAGACAATCAGTTTATGTGTGACAACTAAAATGTGGTAAAAAAAAATAAAATAAAAGACTTAAAATAAAAAATAGCACGAGTAAACTGTCAACTGTCAGCAGGATGTCTATGAGGAAGACTCGCAAAGCAACCCAAAGACTATGGGGTCATTCTGCAGGTCCATTAGAGGCACATCAGACTGAGGGGAAGTCAGGGAAGTCCAACTTGTTTCTATTTGTTTAAAAGATGAGCTGGTGTTTCTACGACTGTGCTTGTCTACCATGCAGCACCAGGCCATTGAGCACAGCCAGTGGATGGTGTGATGACTTACCACTATGGTGCCAGAATGACTCTGTTGCCATGCGAGCACCACAGGGCCGGGGGTCATAAGCAGTGGTCCCTGGGAGCTGTCTCATAATGATAACATCAGATTAGTGTGCCTTAGTCTTGGAAGTGAATGCTTGGCCACCCACTTCATGGAGAAAGGACACGGCAGCATCCTGTATACCCTGCAGGTGGTGGTGATAACATTGTCCTCTCTGGGTATATTGTGTATATTGTGTTGGACGTGGGGAAATAATAGAGGTTTTGAAATACCTCTCCTGACTACAAGAGTCATTTCCAGACCCCCTTTGCTTTTTCTTCATGAGCTCATGAATTATGCAGGAACCATACACATGGCGACCCCTGACCATGATTCCATAATAGCTCCTGTTATTTGAACTAAAACATTTTTCGTGTCAAACCTATTGCAGAAAGCGCGCTGGTAAAGACTCCCCCTCAGGCACTTTGTTTAAGCTGTCATGGCTCCATAGTTCCAAAATAGCTGACTTTCTTTTTCATTCTGTGGTTTTATAGTTAATTCATTAACTGCACTACCACACCTTTTAATGTTCTGCTGCGAAGCTGCTGACTTCCAAGCGTTTCTTTCTTTCCGTTTTCAGCCCTCTTTCTTGTTTTGGTGCTGTTTAACAACAGACGTGGACTTTTCTTTTTCGGACTGACTCATAAATCCTTTTCCCTCTGACAGCTGGGTTTTCATCAACATAACACTGTCTACTTCTATTTGCATGTGTGGGAGAGAGAGTAGGAAAACTTTTATTTAAAAATGTAGTAATTGAGTTTAATTTGATTGAATAAGTAATAAACACGTCTAAAAACTGCTTGGCTCTCGTACCGCGTAGGCCACGTGAGGTGAAAAGCTTAGACAGAAGCAGGGAGCAATTTAGGCCATGGATGTTTTTTTTATACGGGTACAGTAGTATGTGGTGGCACATCTTTAATTTTCAAAAGGATACAAGAGTGTGAGAGTTATGGCTTTGGCAGGGTATCAACATGTTGCAACAATTTTCAAAAATACTTTTTATTTTGAAGGCTGAGGAAAGCTTCAACTCAAAAGACAAAGGGAGAGAAAAAGGCAAGCTGTTACAGGCAACGAAAAACAGTTATGTGCAGAAAAACCTGTTCCTCACATAATACAAACTATCTACCTTATAATTGTCTTTAAATGACTTAATCAAAAGTGCTAATCAAACTGAGTTAAAGTGCAACAAGGGAGGTGCTTTTCATGCATGTAACAATAGGAAGACCTTTCATGCAGGGTTAATCTCATGTGTGTCATTTGATCTCTAACAGTGGATACTTGAACAACAATTACAGCCAGCACACTCCTGAAAGATACTTTCATGTTGAAAACGTGTTTACATTCCTCTGTTTCTCTACCCATATCTATTGTTCCACATGGACTAGAACATTCCCAGGCCTCGTTCTCAAGTCCAAGTTCAGACAGAGCAGAGCATGCCAGTGTGAATCAAGCATTTAAGACAAAAAAAATAAAATAAATCACATTCATGAATAAAAGCATGAGGGAAAAGACAAAGCAAGAAGAGCAGAAGGAGGTTTGACAAAATAAAGACTGGAGTTGCAAGCATACCTGGCTTATAAGACATTCCCGGAGGGAAGAGAAAGCCTTGCTGGGCGGCGGCTGCTGCTGCCAGAGTGCGTTGGTCGTGTGGAAAAATGGGGATCATGAGCGGAGGCATGTGACCCTGGACCTGCTGAACAGATAGGGAGCGGAGATCAGAGAGAGGCCTAAGCATAGTCATGGTACACAGAAACACAGAGCCCACTCAGGGGGAGGCCAGATCACAGCTCTTCCTAACGCGTGCTGACAGGGGGCTCCATGGCAATGGCGGCCCTCGTGTGCTCGCACAATACCTGGCCGAGCTGCGCCTGCTCTTAATCCAAACCACAATTTCACCTCGGTACATCAAAGGCGCCGCATGCGAACATTGTTCCAGCGTCAGTTGGAGGAAGCGACATGCAGGACAGGGAGGCTCAGTAGGCCTCCGTTGCTTGCAGAAAGAAGCATTCACCAACACTTTTGCTGTTGCATATTCGCAAGAGGATTGTTGAATTAGATACTCAGTTGCAAAGAAAGAATTGATCAGAACACACACACTTACTCAAGGGAAGATCAACCGCTATATAATCTTGGATTATCATTTATTTAGATGATAAAAGGTAACAGACAATCCACTAATTTTCTACAACTTGAGAAATAGTAGCCAGTGGAAATATTCTTTGCTGACTGTCTATTCCACTCACATATTCACCTTCACCATCCGGTATGTTACTGGCTCGGGATCGGGAATATCGGGACAAACTCCCTTGTGGGGTTAGCAGCTTATGTCTCTAAAGTGGTGTGTGGGGGGGTTTGCGCACATGTTGCAAGGTCCAATCTTACTGTCATCCTCTGCTTCCTGAAACTCTATGATGGGGAGCAGCCTGGCTACCATGGGCCCGCGAGGGTTAATCTAGCACTGAGCCAGGCCACCTCAGGGGAACCTGCCTGGAAAATGGGTTAATAAAGGTCATCCCCCAAAATAAACACTTTACAGAATGTTTCTCCATTCATCCCTCCTTAAAATCAACTCGCAATAAAACGGGCCTGGGTGCAATTACTGCCGCTGCATTGGGGCATGAAATCAACCTGCTCTGAGCAATGACTTTTCCCCCATGTTCTGGCTGAGGTCTGCTATGATCTCCACTTTTTCAGCCCGTGCTGCTCCCCCTGTAGACCCTTTACTATAGTGGTCGCACCCAGTTTCTCTCACAGCTAGCACGCTAAACCCACTTAAAACTATTTTATTGATCTGTCCAGAGGTGCAGAGCTAGACTGAAAACTAAATAAGTAGAACCATTTTATGTCTACTGAGCTTTTACAGAAGTGCAAGTGCAGAAAGTGCATTATAGAAGAATAGAAAAGTATGTAATTCTTCCAAAAGTAATTCTGTAAAATGTGCTGCAGATGAAGAAAAATAAATGGCCAAGGAGACTGCGACAAATGACCTTAAATAAAACATTGCTTTATAGGGATTTGCGTTCCAAGTTTCCAGGCGGAATGGATGAAAGATGGATCTTGGCCTTGCATGTATGGAACATATGGAAAAACACAATAATTAATGTCACAACATGAGGTAGGGCCAGTGACAGGCGGGGGGACACTGGGGAACACAGCTTTTCTCTGTCTGTGTATTTGGACTGTAAAACCAGATGGAGTCTGTTGCTGACTGTGCGGTAGTCGCAGGGCAGAAAAGGGCTCCCTCAAGTCCACATCCCTCCAAGTGTGTTACAAGTGTGTTCATACATTTTCATGAATTAACTAACATGCATCAGCAGTAAATTAAAAGCTACGTCATTTTTTTTCTAAATAAAGTTAGTGACTGTCAAATATTTTAGCTAAATGGATAAAAATCATCAGGGTCATTTTTTGTTTTGACTTTTCAGTCAGTTTTTCAAAAGTTCTCCAAACACTCTCCAGCCTGTGTGAGAGTGCTGTACATGCAACCTTAAAGGAGCACTACGTAGTTTTGGGGAAGACATTTTAATAATAAGAAAAAAGATCTTCATTGACTGATTTTTTTTATGCCTAAACAAACTAAATAAACAAACTCTCTTTGTTTTCATGACTGATTAAACTGAATTAACAAACTGACCTTAAAGGACAACACAATTTCATATTGTTTTACTTTGTTTATATTTGGCGGACCCTGCCACCTTTCTAGCTTCAAACAGTGTTCTGGGGACCTCATTTCCTCTGAGAACAGCTTGTTTATTCAGTTATGGAAAAGATAAATATTTCTGAGTTTGTATTATTACCTCATTAATATTGTAAATATTAAGATTCTGAGTTTGATTTTCTTCTCCAAAACTAGATGGTGCCCCTTTAAAGTGTATTGTTCTAAAGATCATCCTTTTCAAATCATTCGAGTAAATCAAACTGACCAACAACTGCTTGTTATAATGCTACACAATGAAAAATAAATAAATGTTTTCTACCTTTTAAAACAATTCCATAACATTTGCTTATTTTAAAAGACAAATGTGAACACATTAAATAATATATCTAAATTGTACAAGAGATGTGTACAGATTATACACAGTATATGTACCGAGAGACAACAGCAAAAGGCGTCAGACACTTTGACATATTTTTCTCCAGCAATAAATGTAAATGATATAATTTCATCGGGGATATCAGACTTTATTACTATTATTATTTTAAAATATGGAGCAGAATATACAAGATTCACCGAGGCGAGACAGAGTGTGAAAGTGCGTTGAAGGGGAAATAAATGCATTGAGTTTGAATGGCTGTGATTTGCAGTAATGAGCTCCACGCATTAAAGTTTAATTTACGGCAACTAATGTCAGAGAAAGGCAAATCAAATTTTGAGGCGCTTCAAGGTGGCAACAAATAGTGGAGGTTAGTTGAGCTGTCAATTAACAGCTGGCACAGTGGCTGAGCATATAACATTTTCACAAGTGTTTTTTTTTTTTTTGGCTGTTAAAGTAAAGTAGAAGAAAAAATGAAGAAGTATATTTTTTAAAAACCGAGACAGAAAGAAATGTACATGTGCGGCTTCCCTGCTCCCTCTGTAACTGCAAAACCCACCCTCCCCCCTTTAAGAGTTACCCTCAAGTTCATCTATGTATGGGCTGAGTGCCCAGGATATTTCTATTGCCAAGATGATCTTGAGGAGTTGGAGAATGAAGCGGAGCAGATGTGAGCGGGGCACTTGGGCAGCGTCCTCCCTTCTCCTCGTAAATACAGCGGCATTGTTTCGCTGGCACCGCTCTTCCTTTGTCTTAGCACTGCTAAGTACTGGATAATGTCATTTCACACCATCTGCCCCCAGGCTTCATTAAAGATACATGAATGGGCTATCTTATGAGGAACAGGTGCTATTGTTTGTCCCTCAAGACCCAGCACTAAGGATCTGACTCGGAATACTTGAAGAGGAGCATCTGTAGTGATCAGTCAGACAGACTTGGCTGAGGCCCCCGTCTCTGCCAGCAAGCACTCCAACAGAGGTTTCTGGGGGAACTCAGCCGCCTTGCAACATGTATCATCAATTCAGATGACCTGATGAAGTCTGTATCAGGCCAGCATGCAATCTGTTTCCCTCTCAAGGAGACGCTGGTATTTGATAAATAGAAGCAACTTGCGAGTAGGGTAGCATATAGATGCCATATTATGGAAGAGTTAAATGAGTTTACCTAACCCTTTGCTAAAAATTACATTTTTTATTTTTGCAATATTGAGTTCAGTCACATCTGTTTTCTATTGTAGTTGTATGATTTGACAACTTTCTTCACACCATAATTAAACAAGAAAGACCTCATTGATGCGTTTTTTAATTGATCATTTTGAATTGAGTCTAAATTAACCAAGTTACACAAGAGGGCACTCATAGTAGCTCAACTGACTGTACAATGATTAACAACTGCAGCCCATCCCGGGGTCAGACTGCAGAGGACGAGTCAGACGGACTCTCATCTCTGATGTGTAAATTCACGAGGTGCAAAAGACAGGGCAGACTTGAAAGAGCTGACTTTATTTCACAGCACTTACAGCACGTGCAATATGCACACCCATGCACATACGGTATACACTCCCAAATTCTGTTTTAATACTGCATTAACCCATGATTGATTACTTATAATACTAGACTGATCTTTTATTATTCCTATAAAGCTTACTTGTGGTCAAATACAGATAGCACTGAACACATTTTATATGAAAGATGCACTTTATATTTTTTTTTAACAAGTATGATTAAGAAAAACTTGTACAGACAAAAATATTTCTTCTTCATAATGCACATTTAATTATAAAGTATTTGTGCCGATGGAAAAAGTGAGTGGTTTTGTTTTTGTAGATGTGCAAGCATCCACCTCCAACACACTAGCGTGCAGCTCTAAAACACTGAGCACAAATGGAGATGTACAGCGCATTACAGCACTCACTTGGGCCCCTGTCAACACCCATGTTCCTCACTGTCTGTTATAGCCTCTCCAAAGCACCCAGGAGGCCTGGAACCCCCCGCTGGCTTTCCCTCTGAACCCCCTCACACTTCCATGCACAGATCCACACACACAAGTTTGTACTCGCTGTGGACCACAATGCGCCGTGTGAAGGAAACTTTTTGTTTTTACTGCCAGAATTGGTCCGTATTAACAAGATTAGAAGACTAAAGGGGCAAAAAGACAAACATCGACCTCATTCTTGCAGTGTTTCATGGTTATTAGCTTCCAAGGACCTGTGAGATCCTGGGTCTAATATCCTGATTAATTGCTACTTGACACCTTTTTACACACCTCTCACACGTGTGCTTATCTTGGCTGTAATTTGCATTCATTTGTCTTGTGAAAAGTAAAGCCCCGTGAAGTAGGCTATTTTATGAAAATACTGGCAACAATACCATTGCAAGTAGCCAGAAATTTTTCCGAGGAGCCCACGGTGATGATGTTCTTAATTCTGTACAATCATTTAGATTATAATAAGCGCCTTTCCCATTAGGAAAAGATCACAATCACCAGTAATCATTTTGAGGAGGACTCACGTTTCACTGACGTCTCATTTTAATAAAATTACTTCCACACTTTGGTAGCTGTCAGATCCGCAGCTCTCACTAACCTTCTCTTTCACATTTTTCTATAGGAGGGGTTGTGTAATTCCACTCAGGGAGGATAGACTCCAGCTGTTGCTGTAAGACCTGATAGTTCACACTTCGTCCGCCCCTCCCTGCTCTCCTCGGTGCTGCACACCGAACGCCTGCGAGTAGAAATCACCCTTTGTGATCCGTTTAAAGGGAAAGTGATCTTGAGGAAGCTGGCAAGTCTGGCTACATCCCAACAGCAGCACACACACAGTAAAAACTGACACTAGACAGCAGGATATGTTTTAACACCCGCCACTGTGTACACAGCCCGCTGGGTGTACAGTGTGCTGGAGCCTAACCAGGAGGAAAATCACTCAGTGGAAGCACTTCTGGGCGGCTGAATCCTCTGTGTTGCTTCAGGATTTTTTCCCCCCATGAAACAATCAACGGTTTTTAAGCACATAATACTCTTTTACTACAGGTCACTTATCAGCTGGTTATACTACCACTGAACTGTACACTGAGCAGTAACCACATGGCAGACGCACACATTGATCGAATGGTGTTTGGATTTGTCTGTAGCTAATGGTAATCAGACAAATAGATCAATAGTTTTGAACATGACTTTGATGCTCCAGACTTCTCTGCCTTTGAATGAAGGTCTTCATGTTACCACCCACTAGACTGAAGCACACATTATTTCTGCCTGTCTGCTCTGAAAATGGACGCACTGGAACAGGGAGGGCAAATACACTGGAGAGGTTCAGGTCACCAACAAAGGGCCCTTGTCCCGGTCAAGTCTTTGACCTTTCTCCTCACTTCCTTCCTGCATCTGTAATCCTTGTGCAGGCTACAAAAGTATCTCAAGCTACAGATCAACAGCGAACAAGCATGAGCCTGAAAAAAGTGCCATAATATTTTCTCTAAATTGTCAGGGTACAGCGCTAACTCTGACAGCAGGCACTGTTTGCTCAGGTTTGAGCGTAACGACTCACATCAGTCATGCCTGTGTGTGCTACACTGAGTACTGTTCAGGATAAAGCGAAGCAAATCCAGACTCTGAGTGAGGTCAGGACATCCAGAGGGAATAACCAATAGATGACTTCTTGTTCCACTAATTCCTTACACAGTAAAACAAGCCTCCTTGGAAAACAGCCATTCCAATATGTCTATATTAAGATGGGAGCTTGAAAGCAGGGTAGTCCAACCCTCTGACCCGCCTAACAAAACCCCACCCCAAATCCCTCCGCAGCGGCCCTCCTCCGTCTCATCGTTCATCCTTTGAATTCTTGATAAAACTGCGGGTTGCTTAAATGCACTGCTCTAATTTAATGTAGTTTCAGAAGGCAGACAAAAATAAGGAGAACAGACACATTTATGAACAACTAGTCAGTACATGTGCTAGAACATTTAAATCGGCTGTGATCCAAAATACAGAATGCATTTCTGTAGGTTTAATACCCTTGTGCACGTAAAGGGAATCGTCCTTTTTCCTTAAATTAAATTTATCTTTCTAAAAAATAGAGTTAAAGGGAAAACAATTATTGAGGTCAAGCTTTAAGGAATGTTTTTAAGCATTTTTACTGGTGTATGTTTATGTATGTTTTCATGCATCAGCTCTATATTACATTAAATTGTCTGTTTTATTCTCAATACACACATTAGAAGTGCATTCCTACATGCTGACACAGTGTATGTACTGTGTGTATACTGTGTACTGTGTGTGTACTATTTTTAACTGCAAATTTGGTGTTGTATTTCCAAAGAATATTACTGTAGCTTTTGGGGGGGCTGGGGTGGGAGCATACATGGAAGTAAGAATTTTTTTTTTTTTCAAGGTCTGGCCATAAAATTAAGGTTTGCAGTAAACTGTCCAAATCCATGGGGACTCCCTCAAACAGCATGTGTAATGACGGGAAAGAAGAGAACAGACATAAACAAACCCACAAGTGGGTTTGGGGCCGGCATCATTATCCTGCGTATACATGCTCGCTGTATGGAAATGGGAATAAGTGAAATGCCTCTGACCCTCATTGCAGGGGGGCGAGTGAGGTTCTAAAGAACATTGGACACGGGCTAGTTAGATAGCCAGCTACATCCATGTGATGTGAACAGGGTAGGGGGAGCGGGAAATAGAGGGATTTAAGTATGTGAGGCTTACGAAATAATGTGGCTGTAAAGGTTTGAAAATATCACATCTTCAACACTTTGGAAGAAGCAGAGAGGCATTAATGCTGTGTCTGTACACTGCTAACAGTTTTGTGTTTTTTTTTAAATAAAATAAATAAAAATCTACCATTTAAATTTCCCTGTTATATTTCAATTTAATTTTATTATTGTAAATTTGAGGGTAAAAATAAACCTTTAGCTTTATTTTGTCTGACTGTGAAACAGAGGCGCACCCCTAATTTCTGTGATGGTATTGTCCACACACCACGGCTGGGTTTCCCCCCTCTGTCCCGTCCTGCATTCATAGACTGAAGCTCTGTCTTCACTATTACCTCCCAGCTGCTGGGGCCACAGAAAACAACAGAGCCCACTCTGTTGTTCAGCAGAGGGCAGGCAAGTGTGTTGAGACTTTCAAACGTACTCAAATATCATCACCCAATGATGGGCGAGGAAAAACCAGAGCAATTTGTAAAAGATCAAACAAGAGATGTAATACGATGAAGATTGAATTATATCAATACATTTAAAAAGAACTCACTTTGGTGAGCTGAGTTTTGGAAGAAAAACAAAAACATAAAATTCTACGATTCTGTTTCCATGAAAAACTGTGCAGGACAAAATGTCTCATTCATTGTGTCCTGTTGGGGAATGCTTGGACTATCCTCCGCCCCCTGAAAACAAAAAGCTCCTTTTTTGCGTTGGCCATGGGGCTGAATGCTTTGCTTTGCCACCCCAGCCCTAAGAAAACACGCGCCCCTTTCTCCCTGCCGGCTGCCCATACACAGTAGAGCCTATTAATGCAGCTCCTTCTCCCAGTGAGTGTTGCCCACTGCTGAGGATGATGGCCGCACAACGCCAATGCAAAGACAAAACAGTTTGCACAACATTAGCAGAGAAAACACAGTGCATGTAGAGCAGGAGAGGAAACTAAATCAACATCACACTGGAGGATGTGTTCCCTCCTCAACTGATATTTTTCTTTCGAGGGGTTGGGGCACAATGGACGTTAAGTTAAGGCGCTCTGCCTTCATCCAGGGAAGGTTTGTGGAGCTTTAAAACAGGTGCTCTATAGTGATATTCAGACAGAACATAAAAGCGCTTAATTCACTTAAAGAATTATTTAAAAAATAGGTGTTCAGTTATCAGAAATATTTAGCACCAGGAATCATTCAAAAGGCAAATTTATATTCCCATATGCCCTGTAATCTTCTGTCTTGTGTCGATTATTCTGATAGAAGGTTGTAAGTTTGTGTCATAAATTAACCCATCCCATGGCTGCTTTACAAACCCCTCAGGTGACTAATTTTAAGTAGACCCTCAGGTGTGATTTCGCACATTACAGCCGCTCATGTGGCACCTCTCAGATGGAGCCTCTTAATTATCGCTGCTTAAACTGCTGAGGTGTCTGAATACAAAGGCCAATTACACAAAAGCATGGCTTTATTGTGTAATTTACATCAATAATGGATCTATGTTTGTCTACAGTCCTACCTCATTGGCAAAGACACAGTACAAGCGAGCATATGTTTCATTTGACTGCGTCTAACGAGAGTCAATAAAGCCAGCGAACAGTCATTACACTCGACAAAGGTCTGTCCATATTTTTTGATTTTTAAATCCATAAATTCTCTTACAGTCTACTCATCATTTGAGTTTAAAGTAATATAATTTGGCAGCCTGGCCTGTGTACCATAACTTAAAGCTTCACACTTAAGTGTGAAGCAAATAGATGGTGCAGTTCATCCAGCAAAAATGGAGAATCATCCCTTAATGGGGGAAAACCCACAGATCCCTGACCACTCAAACAGAATCTAATGTTTATATTCCTAAAGCAAGAATTTGTTTTAACACCCAAATAGCATTACAAACCAACTGTTCATCCAATTAGCTTCATTTGCTAACCATCACTGCCACTGCTGAGGTTGTATCTATTACACCTTTCTGTGCGTCATTAAGTTTTAACGGGGCCGCGGTGGCTTTATTGTTTAAACTGCACAGGACTTTGTTTAACGTCAGCATTTCTTCTGCTTCCTGACAAGAAGTCACATTTCATAACTAATTAAATTGATCCCTCCCTCCCCACCGATAGAGTCCGCTAAATGGAATTATTTGTATCCAAGTGTCAATATATTAAATCACGGGGGCTAATGAGTCGGGTCACCGCTTTCTTTTATCTTCAGTCTTGCATGTGCACATCTTCATCAGCTAACAGTCTCCTTAAATGGAGGATGAACATGCTGGACCGAGCCTCCCTGGGCGAGAGCCAAGCCCGTCTGACTAGGCTGTTAATGCCCCCGCATAATCCTACTAGCAGGCTAACATAGAGCTCTCCAACACGAGGGAGAGCGCTGGCGGCACAGAATCTACACAGACACACATGTGCACACAGCAGCACACACTTCCACACTTAAACACACACACGCAGACACACACACACACAGGATCATTTCCCTGCTCTATTATTCTCTTATTATCATGCTAACAGTTCCAATCTAGCTGTGCTAATTGGGGGACTTACACATTCTCTTTAACAATGTCTATTTTTGTGCTTTTTTTTTTTTTTTTTTTTTGCCAGTGCATTAATAAGAGTCTCACACTGAGAAAATCATTTGTGCCGGGAGACAACAAAAGCATCTGAGAATACACAAATTAGCGCTATTATCTTCGTGCAATTACCATACAGCCCTGTGTTTATTTAAACTCATCTGATTGATTTAAAATATTTACCATAATGTTGTAGTTTTGTTGGAGTCTTTGCTTCTCTAAATTGGGAACCAAACAGAATCAGTGCATTAAATGACTGCGTTGGATTGGGTCCTTTTTATAAGAATAAAGAAGTGAATAAAAAAAAAAAAAACAGCACTAAAAGCCTATTTATCATACAGACCAAACATCAATCTGACAGATATTTCTTTTAGTCATGGTGGGGGATCTGGGTGGATAACTATTTGTAGAGATCTACAGTGGACAAGTTTAAAGCATTGACTGTAGTAAAAAGCATAGTATAATACAAAAGAAAAGCATAATGGTAGAAGCAGCAAGCTGTGTGGCACTTGTGAGGATGGAGGAAACAGTTAATACGACAGATTTATGTTGCGACAGGACCGTGACCCCAAACATCCTACGCATACAGCTGAATCACACTGGCATTACAAAATGTGAAAGTCCTTGAGTGGCGCAGCTAAAGCAGGGGTTGGATTTTATTGAAAATTTGTGGAATGACTTGATGATAGCTGCTGGTCATGCTAGATGTGAGGCATGGCAGATGTTTCACATTTAGCTTGACCAGTTTTGACCACATCTGTTCATAGATCCAGATTTGCCAATACAGATGTTCCCAGAGAACTTAAACTGGCAATAGTCAACTTTTTTTTGCTTTAAATTATTATTCATTTATCGCGCTTTCACTATGCTATTCGGCCTGCCACTGGACTTGATTTTCCCCGCAAAAATAAAGGGCGGATTACGGCACAGAGGAAGTGATTCTGCCATTGCGCAACCAATACAGGAAGAGGCATTGTTTTTGCTGGTTGCTATCCCCAGGTAAAGGTGGAAGAACTGGAAGAACTGTGAAAAAGAATAAGAACCTGCTGATGGAAGAGGCAAAGAAAGCAAAGAGGTAGAGCTATAGAAACCATGATAAAATAAGTGAATGGACAGACATTCACTGATGGAGAGTTCCAGTGTTGCGTCAAAGTCTGTCCTTCCATAAATATGTTTCCCCTCATCACCAGGACATGAGACGATTCTCTGTACTAGATCAATAAGTAACTAAACCTGCCTACTTAATGAATACAACTGTGTATTTTACGCTGCATTTTCTTCGCACAGAGACCCTTTTCTAGGTCAAATTAGGATCCTTGCTATTGTTTTTTGCTTTGGACAGTAGTCAGGTTGCTAGCGGTAGCCATGTTGCTAACTCTGTCTTTGGGACAGCGACGCCAACAGTAATACCACAGGTAAACACCTGGAGGGGAGAAAGTTGAAAGGTTGTCTGCTATAAAGTTCTGGCAAAGTTGCTTTTAAAAGTGTCTATAATAGATAATGGTTTTGTTGTTGCTGCCTTTTGAAAAAAAACTGTATATGTGTGTGTGTATGTGTGTAACATAATAACCAAAGTGTTTAACTGGGCAGACACTGTTAAGCCACTGAATGCAGTAGACACTTTCAGAGCTTCCCATGTGAATTCTCTTGTTTCCTTGTAACAGAGGGAAATGGGAAATCCATATGCAACTGACTAACTGCTGTACAGATTTTTTTCCCCTTCCAAAAATATATTAACTGAACAGCAATGTGTTGGATCATTTTGTATTCAAGCAAAGTAATTATGAAAAGAAAAGAAGCTTCTATTAAATTGTAACTATTGGTATTTACTGTAGGTGTGTAGAAGCTAGACTGGCGTTGAAAGAGAGAAATATTTTAGTGATGACCTCTTCATCGAGATCCTGGCTTCAATATGAGCTCTGTGAAGAATTTTCTTTGTCTGTTGTCCTCTGTCTGTCAAAATATTTGCCATACAATCTGTTTCTAGATTGTTCACCTCACCGGTCAACTAATTGCAGGTGTAATTGAATTTCATCTTTAATCTTGGGACCTTTAGCATTTAACCATCAAACGTCCGCATGTCCCCCACTGTTTCTTTACACCATTAAAGACACATGTGAGAAAACCTCTGAGACTTTGAAGTGTGGACAACCATACAGGATACTGGCCTTTTCTCTTTTAATCTCTGGTTTCTCTCTTTCAAAAGGAAGCGATACACATGTTGTGTGTGTTTGTGTGTGTGTGGAGACACAAGGTTAAAGGTGGAGGAACAGATAATGTGTACATACTGTACAGTGAGGTTGGAAGTGTATAGGGAGAGAACGACGGGTCAAACAGTAGCTGACCTGCTTGATGAACAGATCGTTTAAGGTTTCAAAAACAGAAAAACATGGTAGACAATAGTCTCCATAGAACTGTATGATCTCTCCCATCTTGGATCTCTCAGTGTACTCACAGTTCATACATCAATGCCACAGCCAATGACAAATGACGATGTCATGATATTGTGATATTTTAAAAAAATAAATGAAATGTTTTGGATAAACAGTGTCCCTCTGTTTCATCTGGGGAGGTCTGCTTTCTCCAGCCTGTTTGTGAAGATAAAGTTCACCCTGACCTTTCCACCAATATTTATTCTCTTGATGTGTGTATCAATGCGTGGGTCCCTGTGTGCCTGTGCACTGTACACGATCACCTCTGTGCATGTGTATGCGTATCTGTGGGCCTGTGTGCAGAAAACCATAAACAGACCTGTCCTTGAGGAGTGCATGGGTTTATCTGACATCATAATTAATGTTGCTCCCAGACCATCATTGCAACTGGGCAAAAAGTCACCATTTTGTAAGGTTCATCCTCATGTGTCTTGTTGCCTGTCTTTGTGCTTTTTCCCGCATTTTTGATTCCCCTGTTAGCTTCACCTGTCCCTTATTAGTCTTCCCTCACTCCTGTGTGTATTTAAGTCTGTCTCCTGCTCTCTTTGTCAGTTTGCCCCAGTCTGTTTTTGTCAGTATTGTTTCCTGCCTTTGATTTTACGTCAGCTTATGTTACTAAAAGTTGCCTTTTGTTTTCCATCCCTCTGTCTTGGTTTCTTGTGTTTGGGTTCTTTTTGCAAAAACCAAACAATCAACATGATTTTAATAGTTTTTCAGTGAAAAGGAAAATTGTGGAACAAAAACAATCATTCCCACTAATGAGTCACCATAGTGAGATTGTATAATCTTATTATTTTTTATTTTATTTTGTATCCAGACGGACTTTGATTTACTGTTCTGCCATTACCACTCTAATGCCGCTCACTTCTTACCAACATGCGTCTTGCCTTGAACTCAAATATATTGCAAAATGCATATGAAAGAACATGCCTACCGAGTTCCTCAGTCTGATGATCAACGTGATGCTGTTTAACTGCTCATCCGCTGCGACCCCTTATCCATTAGGAGCAGGAGAAAGTGGATGTGATTATGAAACAGAATGCTATGAAGACGAGAATATAATAATGCTCAGTGTGTCCGAGTGATGATGAGCAGAAACCAATAAGACAAAAACCAAACAGTGTGTGCTCATTATTTATTTTTTTGTGTAGTCTCCCAGTGCCTCCACACCGACTCAGAGAGCCAAGTAACTTATTGGAAGAAGCAGTTCTCTACTAATATATATGTTTAATTGTCACATGTGTCTTGGTGGTGTTTCGAATTTTCAACTAAATCAACTCAAGAGTTAATCTCATCCTGGGATTGAATTAGTGCCAAGATGATTTCAACGACGAGGATGGACTGACGGAATACAAACAAGCTGAGGGAAAAACACACAAAGCCTTGAGCTTTAACTTTTGATAAGCCCCTAACACTGCAATCAAAACATCTGCTATCTTAAAACAAGTGACATTGTAATCCCGAAGGACAAAGACTAAATCTCTCTCCCTCTCTTGTAGGAATGATGAGAAAGGATAAAAAACAGAGGTGGCTATTCAAAGGGGAACTTTGATTAAACGGCATGTTGCCTTGCTCCAAACCTCACTAACTAAACCTCCATAACTACACACTAGTGTGACCGATCCCCTTCAATCCACATGCAAAAGCCCCTTGAAAGCACACACATAGCGTGCCAACAGCAGTCTCCAGTTGCAGTCCCCGTGGTTTTATTGTTTGGACAGTTTACAATGTCCACTGATGTGATCAGTTACATCATCAATACGAGTCCTTAGCATGAAACTTTTCTCTTGGTTTTCTCCCTGAAGGCAAAACAGAAGGACTTTGATGACCGGTAGGGTCTCCAATAAAGTTTAGTGCTCTCCATGCTAATAGCAGAGTAACTCTATCCCCCAACACTGCTTACTGCTTTGCTAAAAGTCTGACATACAGGCTGGAAGCTTGTTTACAGAACTAATTAAGTCAAAGCTGTTATATATTAAAAATGGCCAGGGCATTTTAAGAGGCAGCAGTAATGAAAACAGAGTGGCAAAAATTGGTTCACTAACTTGCTCCTGACTCTCTTTTATCTGCATTCAAACTCGAGAGGGGCAGCCATCACCACACTGGGTATCTGGTGGAACTTGGCGAGAGAGAGAGAGAGAACATCTTCTTGCTTTGGATATACAATGTTGCCCACGATCAAACTTTTTCGAAGTATTGAGAGCGACCCCTGTTTATTCTTGGGCAGTATTCTGTCTGCAAAGTGCAGCCAGCAGAGGCTGATGGCAGCAGAACAGATGGTGAACTGAACATGTGACTCTTTTGTTTAATTGTGGATGTGGCTTTTTTCTCATCAGGGAAGACCTGTGGTCAAGGGAGAAGTTGGCTGACTGGGCTCTGCAAGAAAGGACTTTACTTGTATCTCTGTTCAAGTGTTTGAAATGGATCTTTAGAAGTACGTTCCCATACACACTCGACCCTCCCACCCTCTCTCAAAACTATGCATCAAGGGGAATTTTCAGGTATCATTTGCCTTTAACTTTGTGATGAAAGCAAGGGCCTCTAAAAGTGAGATGCATTAGGGCTGTGCCCTTATGCTCAATGAGCATAAGTAAAGGGCCCTCCATGATATGAGTATGACTAGCCCCTCAGTCGTGTATAAGGTACTTCATTTTGGAGTGTTTTCTAGAGAGAGTGTCTTGCTCTCTGCCTCTCTTTAGTGGAGTGTGATATGGAATTATGTTTCCAATAGATGTCCACTGCTGAAGTGAAAAGGTCCACAACAACATGTTGACGGCACAGCCTTTCTCCTGTGAAGAGCTCTTGAAGGAGCAGTAAACCTGGTTGTTGTGATAACTGCTTTTTGAAACCAGATAACAGCAAGCTGTGTTATGCAGAGGTATGATCCCCCTTATAATGTCCATAGCTGGAGGAACAATTCGTTGCAAGTAAATAGTTGAAGAGGTATGAAATAAAGGAGAGGATGGGGAGTTGTCTGTGTGAAGAACAAGCAGGGGAGGAGGAGGTGAACGGAGAAGGATGTGCCTGACACCAAACACACACAGCAGGATAACATTAGCTTCACACAGGCAGCCGGCCTCGCAGCCTTGACCACTGCCAGTGACCAACTCTGGATTACCCTGTACTGTCTGAGCATGTCCAGCTACATGCTGCCTGGGTGGTCTTTCACTGCACCACTCTTTACTTTATCACATAAGGCACACAGCCACATTAATGAGCGTTATAGTGTTTTGCATGAGGTGCATGGTTAAAAGTAACAGATAAATGCATAAAAGAAGGAGTCAAAAATAAAAATACACAATGTCGGCCTCACAGCATAATGACAATGTAAGTTTCAGTAGTTCTTGTGCTGAGTGAAAGCATGCCACGTAGCCCGTCTGGGACCAACTCGTTTCAGAGGCATTTACCAGCCTCTTTCATGTCCCCCACCTCCAGGCTCTTCTCCATCAACAGGACTCATTAGCTGTTGTTACACCCCCCCCCCACCACCACCACCCTCCTTTTTTTTGTTCATTAAGATGTGCTAATTATTCTCCTCCATATTTTAAAGCCCTCCCGATTACCAACAGGCAATTAACATTTGATGAGAGTGATGAATGTTAGTGTGACACAAAAATTAAAGATAAAAAGACAAGAAATATAAAAAACAGCAAAAAGGACGAGAAGGAGAGGCTAACAGAAGTTAGCAATGATATTTACTTTAATGTCTAATTTTTATTGATCCGTGCTATTAAATCCAGACGTATGGCTCATGTTGACTAATTACAGTGAAAAGGATGAAATGTAATCACAGTGGAGGAAGTGAGAGGTGTTAGAGGGCCAAGAGAAACACATTCACTGACCTGGATCTGTTGTTGGAGGAGGTTGATTTTGTGCTGCTGCTGCAGAAGCTGCTGCTGTTGTCTTGCAATCTGGTTGGAAACAGAAATAAAGACGGGAAATTAAATCAATCCCCGTTAAAACTGCAATAAAGAAGAGGAGGAACTAAAATCATGTGATGCTTTTGTTCTCTGTTTGTTGAACAAGTCTATAAAGGAAGTGTGCTGCAGCCCCATGCACAATGGAGATACAGGCTATCCCGGCCAGTTATCGTGTATTAGGATTTGTTTAAAGATGGTGGTAACAATGAAAATACTGGAAAGAAAGAAGCAGATTAATAAGCAAGAAAACTTAATTTCCTTTTACAAAATATAGTTCTTTACCCAAACTGCTGCAAAATCTGACAAATATAAATTTTTGAAACGAACATGAAAATAAACTGCTCAACTTCACAGCCAAAATTAGCGGCGAAAGAGAATAAATGATTCATAGGACAGACGAGCGTGGTTACGACGGAGATAACTGGTGCAGGCGGCGTACGGGTGACAGAGGTCCCCACTGCCCCTGAGTGACGAGCGGGCGCACCGCAATCCTTCTCGTTCCAGCAGTCCCCCTTTCTACATGCGCACTTCATTGAGCATGACAACCTAGTTTTAAGTGTCATTTAATTTTCATTTTTAAATATAATTACAAAGTGTTCACTGTAAGATATCGGCCGTCTGCAAATGTGTCAAGATTAATTTGTGCTGGCTTCCTCACGAGTGTCAACAGTTAATTACTGTGTTGTATCTTGATGGCTTGATGACATTCTAGCTCTCAGCGGGCTCCCTCGCTCTCCCTCTCTCCCCCATCTCTCCCCTTCTCTCTTCCATTTTATCAACATTCTTCCATTTTAAAATAAGATCAAATAAGAAAATATCTTATATCACTCTTCATTTGTGCTGCAATGCCTACAAAGCCGACGGAGTCGAGTGTAGTTTGCAAATGAACATCATTGATTGAAAAAGAAATCAATACTGTTAATGTATTATTAGTGTACTATGACCAAATGCATCACTCCAAGGTATATGGTCTATCTCTTCATTTCCCACATGAAGGTCTGAGAGTGTGCTGAGAAAACTCTGAGTGAACTCCTTGCTGATAATTGACTCATAGCCATTAGGGTGGCTGGTGATAATAAAAGTGTCGCCCGTGTGGATAGTTTGTGTCCTTATTTCTTCCCAGACATTAACACACTTCATGGCCTCTGCTAATTTGCTGATTTGTACAATATGGCTCATTGGCCTGATTCGCGCTGCAAATCTAATGCCAGGCTTGTTCTAATAGGAGTCGATTTATAAGATATAGAGGACTTCCATGTTTAATATAACGTTTAATTCACACATTCCCTCGCATTTGTTAGTATAAGTCATAATAACGTTTTTCCTACCACGCAGCATAAATGTGGGCGAAGGAGCATGACAGAAATATCCGAGGTAATATAGAATATAACATCTCTTAAATTTAATATTATTCCAAATTCTTACCGAGGACCAAGATTTTTATTGGCACATTTCAGGCATGAAATTTAATATGAAATTGAGAGACAAGTGACAGTTTGTTACAAATGTATTTAATGGGGTTTATTATAGAGAGGAGAGGGGAAATAGAGTAAACAAGATTAAAGGAGGAAAGGGACATGTTTTTAAAAGGAAGGGGAGAAAGAAGGAAAGAAGAAAAAGAAAATGTTGCAACGAGTGGCCCTGTAAATGTGAGAAAGGAAAACTGTGAGCAGTTACCTGCTCCTGCTGCTGACGAGCTAACTCCATTTGCTGCCTCTGTTTCTCCATTTGTGAGGCGGCGAGCTTCTTCTGTTCGTCATGGGCAGCCAGAAGCTGCTCTCGCAGGCTGATCAGCTGGGTGATCATTGTGGAGAGCTGGTGCTCCTTTTCTGCTAGGCTCTCCGGAGTACCTAGTGAGTAGGGAGAGAGAGAGAGAGAGATGTCAGGGGTTGAGGATAAACACAAGGTGGAGAGCCTGAGTCATAAACACAGACACAGGTATGTGTTGTGCATAACTGAAAGAAAAAAGTAGTAAGTTCACAAGAGGTTTTGCACTGATAGCCACAGTGTAAGGAAGCCTGTAGAAGGCCTTGGTCATTGTGCACTGTTAAATAAAGAAAAAGTGACCATGCTACACGCACGATCATCACTTTGTGCTACAGAACTATACAGAATTTATTCTACAAAGAAAACAACACAGGCAGGGAACAAACTGCAGTGAATTGAGGAAGTGTTAAGGTCACACATACAGCCTGGAGTTGTCTATTTCACTGTAGCTGGAGTTCACAGCTTTCACGGGAAGAAAGGGAATGAATTGTTCCCGGCACATAGACAAAGAGCTGCAGGGAGCTGTCAAACTGAGGTGGCAGCTTATATCAGATGACCAGTGAATATAAAGAAAGTGTTGCGAGTCAGTGTTGGACTGGCCTCAAAACTGCACAAGATGTTCATCATAAGGAGAACAAACTCTGAGACTCGACACAGAGAGAAGAATGTTTACACACCCAGAATATGCACTGAATGCAGTTTAACAATCATTAAAGAGAGATTTGTATCATACTGACCAACATTTTATTATCTGTGTAGTTACCGTATGCAATGACAGACCTATAGACTTACTTCTCTCTCTTCAGTCACATATCTGCACTGTGTGTGATAGAGAGAGCGGCTCCGCTGCACTGCTCTCTCCCTCCGCCTAATCAATGCTAAGTGATCCTACCATTGACTTACACCGCCAACATAATTGCCAGTGAGAGGCTAGACAGTAACTCACTCTCCTCCCACTGCACTCCTGTGTGACAAGCTGATCTGGGAGAACATACAAGAAAAGAGATGGGAAAAACCGACAGAGGAAAGAGAGAGAGGGGGACAGTAAGAGAGAGCGAGAGAAGGATAAAAGCATACAGATCCAGATAACAGTACAGTGAAGTCTGGCCTGAGGCCAGCAGGAGCTGAATTCTTTCCTGGGTGTCTTCCTCTCGTCTCTGGCCACATCTGTCTTGAGTTTCTCCGAGAGCTCCCAGGGGCCCTCTCCACTCAAACTATTTTAATTTGACTAAACACCTGATTTATTTTATCTCTCCGATGAGGAAAGCCGTTTGTCTTAATAGGGCTTGTCAACCTCCAGAACCCATTCAGGGCAATTTACTGGCAGGCTTGTCTGAACCTCGGCTCGCCTCTCTCTGCCTCCGCTGCCTGCTGCAATGGAAGAGAGCTGCAATTCTCCATTTATCCTCCTAACGAAAAAAAAGCACCTAAAAGCAGCTATTCATTGGGCCTGTGTGCAGTTTCCAAGGCCTGAATTGACTTCTTATTCACCCGACTACACTTGTTGTGAATGGCTTATCTGTAAAATTGATACAATCAGCACCAATTTTATTAACCTTTGGCTGTGTCCATGAAGGAGCTACCTTTTACAGGTCACCAGCAAGATACATCAGTTGTTGTCACAATAAATCACTGCTATCAATACTGTAGCTGGAAGGAGGGAGAGACTCAAGACAGTAATAAAGGAAGACAGAAAGAGAGGAAGAAAGGAGAGAAAAAGAAATTCAAAATCCAGATGAAGATGAGGGCCATCAGACCTCAGGGCTGACTTAGATGACCTTGACTTGGGAACCAAACATCTGGACTCAATGACGCCCGCTCAGCCTGCCTAATTACACATTTCTGATGATCACTCACTAATTTAGGTGTGTCAACACTGTAAAAGCACACAACACTACAAAAATTTACTGCAATGTACAGGACATGTATTTTGTGTTTGTGTGCATGAATGTGCAGGGGGACTTGGTGCTAAGGATTCACTGATGGGCCGGTCTGAGTGTGGAGAGCTCGGTCCTGCCCGGACACCAAAAGAATACTAACAGAGGGCCCATTGTTTTGATGTTGAGCTGAATTGTGGGAAGCTCAAACTGCTCTCTGTACTACAGTTTCGCCTTTCCTCTTTCCTAATTCTAAACTTAATTACTAAACTAAATTTCCTCTTTATTGTCTGCTGAAATATCGACAAAGTTATTCAGAGAAGTGGTGAGGACAATCATTTAAACACAAATTTTGAAAATCTAAATATGAAAACAGAAGAATTTCACCTTTGAGATTGTACAGCTCAGTGGAAAATCAGGCGCATATGTTTTTTGTTGAGTGGTTAGTGTTAAAATCTCTTTCTTCCTGCTTTAAATTATGGATCAGCTTTAAAATGGAGATAAAACTTTTATTGGGTGGTGCAGAAGAGGAGAGTCGTGGTCTGTGTCCGACCAGCCTGCTGACAAAAGAGGCCGTTTCCTGCATATTGCATGGCTTTTAACAGCGGTGGGGCTGGGGTCTGCCCGTTAACATGTCTCCTCACATTGCGCTTCCGATGGCAGACAGACAGCCCAGAGATGCCTTGGCGCTACATAAACCCCAGCAGTCGGCCCAGATCTAACATGTTGTGACATTCTCCTGTTAGACGACTGAAGCCCAGTAGGACAATACCAGCCTGACACAGGAAGAGGATCCCAGGAGTGAACGGTCAAGCTGTGCTGGCACTTTGCTTGTTTTTTTTTTCTCCTCTCAGGCCACCGTGTTAACTTCAGCGATACTAGACTGACACATAGGAGGAGGAGAGGGTACGGCCGTGTTGTTCAGTTTCAGTCCATTCAGCATTCACCTTTTGAGATTCCTGCCTCTTTTAAACGTCACAAAGTAGGGCAGAAAACATCAACGGGTGACTAAATAAATGATAAGAGGAAAACAAGCAGAGCCATGGTTGCTTGGGGAGGGATGGGGGTATTTGAGCCTTGGGGTCTTTGGATAAAAGGCACTTTGTAGGGGTGCGATTTGTTCTGTCCAATACCCACATCTCCCTCTCTCTTGGCTCCCTCCTCTCTGCTCTAATCAAGCAGTCTCTAATTTGGGTTCCAAGTCCAGTACCGGGGAAAAAGAAGGAGGCTTGTTACTTTGAAGAGTCCCGAGTGAATAACACAGATAAAAGATTCAGGCACAAAAAAAAGAAGAAAAGCGAGGGAGGGCGAGGGTGAAAAGGGGGAAAATCACAAGGCACCCTATTCTCTTCCCTTCCTTTGGTTACGACAGCTGAGCCATTATGACCAGATCTGAATTGAGTTTTTTAGCGCCAGAAGACTGGAATTTCTTTGTCTCTCTATCAGTCGGCTATTGTGGATGCTTCCATATGCTGTGAGCCCATCCTAAGTAAATTAAGACTTGTCTAAATGCTACGATTGTACCAAACTGTATCCGCACACAAACCGCACATAGCTAGAATGCCTTGTGTGCTGTGGCTCTCTCTCTATCTGCTCTCTCCTGAAGTGTGTGTGAATGCAGACACGAGTGTGTACAGATGTGTGTTGCGTGCTGCTCCAATCGATAAAAGGTACATGCCTTTGAGTAAATGCACACCTGTGTGAACTCTGCGGTCATCTGACCCTTTGTCCAGTCTTTCTGTGGAAAACACAAAGAGCCAATTGAATAGCAGCTAATGGCATTTTTTTGTACTTTCTTTAGTGTTCAAAATATATTTTTTCCTGCTCAAAGACCTTTCTTCAGAACCATAAAACTGCTTCCACAAAAGCATGAAACGCAAGTCAACCTTTGTACCAATTTCACTTTTATTATATTTGAAACATTTTGTCCTTAGGTCAGAAAAATTTCGGGGATCTACACTGAGAGAAGCTGGAATAACACGAGCCAGCTTTACGATACTCCCTTTGCCTTTAACTACTATACACTTGTTCAGCAAGGCTACACGGCCATATTTGTTTCCAGTAATATGGTGTTAACGTGTCTCCATGCCCTACAACCAAGACAATATGAGCAACAGCTGTTTTACCTGGCTTGCTGCCTCTGCCATGATATAAAAGCTGTTAATCTTGCCAATAAAACCCCATTAACAAGCATGAGCAATGACTCACAAGCACATGTCATCCACTGGCAGCGATGATGCTCAGTCCGCACACTTGAATGTACAGTATAGCAGACAAACTGCCCATCATCTTGTTAAGATCTCAATCATTTAAAACCATTTAAATGTGCTTGAGACTTTCAATAACTTTATGGAAATACTAACGATATCTGGAATCACAAGCTTCTTATATCTATACGTCTGTCTGCATGTGTGTGCATATAAATATAAGTGTTGATGTGATTTTAAGACACTTTTACAGAATCAAAATGATTTAAAAGGCTCAGCAGACAATTTTTTTTAATGATTGGCATATGGAGAGGTTATTAATGAAAGCACACTTCATCTACACTGGTCTTGCTGTTCACACTGAACACTGATGGAGACTAATATTTTGATGATAGAGGGAGCTTCACTCTTCAGTATAATTATGCTAATGTAAAAGCCCCAGCACTTCACTGTCTATCCATGACACTGGACAAGGTACTTCATCAAAGCCAAGATAGAGGCTCGACCCGAACACATTACTCCACAAGGATGCCAGTGACCCTGAAATTAACACTGAAGACAAAAAAATAACTCAGCATAGAAACTTTATTTCTCTTCTATTTCCTTTCACTACTTGAATATGTCATTCTTTGACTTTATAAAACAGTGTGACAAACCAGAGACCCTTGCACCATGAAGGATTTTGTGTGTATGCAAGGATGCATACAGCAAAGATCATTACAGGAAAACGATCTCCAACCCCTCTATTCATCTCTAGCAGCCTTTATGACGATCAGTCTGACCCCTGTGCCCTAAAAATAAAAAAACGCATACACAGTTTTCAAGGTCCGTCTGATACAAAAGCTCTTCAAGCTCTGCAAGACAGTAATGAAGGCAACGGCTTACTGTCTACAAAACCTTGTAAGTGAATTAGGAGTTAGATGTTATCTCATTCTTTTCACAGAACATTTATTCATCACTCTCATCACCTATACGGCTGATAATTAAAGGAAGAAAGAATGTACTTGATTCCTTGGACTGTGCAAACAAGATCTTTTAAAACACTTTCATACTGTTGTGTTCGATGGTATCAACAATGCCTGTGTTTTGTCTGGGTTTAATCCAGATCACAAGTAACAGACTGAAATAGCTGAAGAGGAAGCAAGATGGCTGGGACCTACATGTATTCACAAAGTATATGAGTACCACTTAGTTTACTTGAAGACATTATATATATATATATATATATATATTTACACATACATATAGATACATACACACACACACACACTTCGGTATAACAGCTCTCTCACCTACTTCCCCTTTCTCACATTTATGATCTCCGGTTATTATATATATATCATTTAATCAAGGTTGTGATAAAAAAAACTGTCAAATCTTTCTGTCAAAAAAATATCTTGAATTTGTAGCAGAGATGGTCCTGCCCTACACTTGAAATTGAAGTGAACTTGAAGTCAAAATTCTTTAGACAGCTTTTATGTTTTTATGCAGTAACTTTTACTCCTTATAAATGTTGCCCACAAAAATATACAAAATCACCAGAATTACATTATTTTTTACAACGTACATGAATTAATCAAATAATACATAAGTATGATTCAGTTGCTTAACTGAATTAAAAGCTTTGGAACGGGTTATGGTAACTGAAATTGAATGAAAAGTTTGAACATTGACAAAGAGAAGTCAGTTCCTTTGGACAATAATGCATGATTTCCATGTAATGCCCAGAGGAATGTAAACTTGCTCTGAAGCTACTGATGAAATCTGATCTGTTCATGTCTGAATAATGTACTGGTATTCATTTATGTACTGTATTCATTTACATCCTTGGTACAGACGTAGGTCAGTGTTTCATGGCTATGAAGATACAATTTGCTTTTGCTTTACTTTCATTTTATAAATTAAAAAAAGTGTTTTTGTCAGCACAAACAATCTTTTCAAATGAAAGCAGGCTTCATGTGATTTTTTGCACGAAAGTATTAATAAAAATGAATCTAAACTAAAAAAATCTTCAAAGTATCACGCTTCCTTCTTAAAAATCTTAAAGTAATAAAATTATAAAAAAGTCATTTATGAAACAAACCGTGACAAGAGAATACAATTCAATACACAGACGGAGAACTCTATCCCACACACACTTACACTCATACAAACACAAACACACATGAGGACAGCACTTCCTTTTTTACCTCCATCGCCACAAGCTAAATTCCTCAATTCATTAGAGGAGAAAAACACACAGTCCAACACTCTCATACATTCATCTGGCAAATGTGGCCTGAGGAATAATGATTTACTGTGGCTCATATTTCACCTCAGTGCACAGGGCAAACTGTTGACTGAAGTGTTGTGGAGAAAATGCTAACTGAGGCATTTTTTTTTTTTTTTTTTGACTGGAGCAACTGGACAGATACTGGTTTGTGCTGTTTGTGGGTATGTTTTTGTATGTTTGGGTAAAATATTCCATACATAATACTGATATGCATGCAAGCCATTTAACGTCTGAAATATGCAATTTATTTCCTATTTATTTCTTGTATCCCTGGAAAACATGAGGACTGACATTGTGCTGTGTATCTCAAGTGGCATCAAAACCTCACTGTATAGAAACCATTTAGGATACAGTTAAATTTTAAAGTGAATAATCGTGTTTTGAAGCTAACCCGTACGGCTGAACAATATGGGCTCTGTGTTCACACAGTGGTCTCCTTTCTGTCTGTGCAGGAGGAAAGCCAGCACAGGTAGGGCCAGCATCGAATCAGTCTCAGCTGCCGCCCTTCCCTGCCCTGTGTTCTCCTCCTAAAGAGCTTCCACTTATCTGCCTGCCACAGGACTGTCTGCGTGCAGCCGACCACTGTCATGTAGACACCATTCTCAAATTGATTGTGACAGTGCAAGAGCTCCCCGATTTTCCTGCTTCAGAATTCAAGCTGCCATGTCAACGCTTATGTACAATGCTAAGCTTTTTTCTTATTTTTTTATGTATATTTTCTTTAGTAAATTCCAAGAGAAATGAATACAGCTTGTGTTCCAATTTAGTAAACTACACATTTTCCTTCAGTTTGAGTAAATGCTTGAGCATTTTGCTTTTTTTTTTTTTCCTCCCAATGGGGGGCCGGGAAACTGGCACTCAGCAGGGAAACTTAAATAGCTCTGTTGAGTATGAGGCTCAGAGACCCTGCACAGAGCAAGCATGCAACACAGAGCAACCTTATCTGCCATAGGGACACTGTGTACCACAGTTGACACAATATATGTGTGTACGTACATATATACACAGTGCAACAATGCATGTGCTATATGTGTCCTAAATCACGTAATGAAAAGGGGCTTTGCATCTTTTTAAAAGAAAAATCTCTTTTGAGGTATATAATTATAAATGTCAACTGTAAGTATCCACGTCTTAAATCTTTTTCTCTGTCTTGCTCTCTCTCTCTTTGCACTCCTCCTTCCACCTTGCCTCCTATTATCTGCTACTTTCTGTGGTTTGGAGCCCTTCCAGCCGGCCTCCCTTTCTTGCTCTGTGGTTTTGTTCAGAGATTTCATCTCCCTCTTCATCGTTCCTGCAGATTGACAGCTAAGCTCAGGTATGAAAACAAACAGTTAGCTCTGGAATCGACGGGTGAAAAGAAATCCGCCACTAATGCTCCTTCACAAACTCTCCTTTTTCGCCTGCCCTGATGCTAAGCCCTAACAGCGTACAAGGAAAGGCAGATGGAGATTTGAAATCATTAACCCTTAATAACACCGTTCTACATATCCGGTTTAAGTACACTGCCTCTACTGGATTACTTACTCTAAAAAATGTCTTTACCTCGGAAGCAGCACATTATGTAGCCAAACACCCACATGTCAGTAAGCTATAATTAGAGATGTGTCATCTGTAAGAGGTAAATGGTAGGTTGGGTTAGCAGACCTTGAAAAGCAAGCGTCTGATGTTGTTGATACAATTGTTTTGCTTTGTTTGTTTACTGTACGTGCGTGTTCACCTCAACAAGATAAAGTATTCGGGGCATGTTTGAACACAACTGCAGTAAAAGAATGTCTTTCTTTTTCGAGAGGTAAAAGCCTTGGGTCAAATTCTGTCACACCTATTGTTTTTCATTTGGAGACGAAATGATTTGCTCACTAGTCAGATTCCTCTACTTGCCGCTGCAGTAACACAATCCCTCGTCTTTCAAGGTTTTGAGGTTTTGGAACAATGCTGAAAGGTAGCCTATGAGGTGCTCGGTGTAATTGGTTGAGGAATCTGTTAGCGATCAGTAAAGAATATACAAGGCCGCTTTGCCAGTAGGTGCTGCAGTGTTTATCTGCATGTCAGCCTTTAGTCCCCACTTCCTTTCATTCATTTAAAACCTACAGGAATGTTTGCCTTTTGTACTGGTTTTAACCTAACAATTAATGGGACCTCTGATTCATCATAACACTTTAGATCTTAATCATAAGGTGTTTTCTGCTTGGTACCTTTGTTTGTGTTTTAATTAGGCGGACCTTGTGCGTCTCCAACCCTGGGCTCCTTTTTAATTGCCCGTATTTACATCAGGCAGACATCAAACGCGGAGAGAGAGAGACATTTGTAAGGGGGAGCACAAAGCAGCCCTTTGAAATGTCTACAGTCATATGAAATGGCATGCTAATTAAAAATCTAAGGCTGCCACTGTGATAGGAGAAGCATTTATATTGGTAACTGTGGTGTATAGACTGTCTCCATAACTCATCAACAGACAGAGGCCATAGTGTTTATTATCAGACTCCCTGCCTGTTTACAGACCACCAAGTAACCTTCCCGTTCCCATTCATCAAACAGAAGAAATGCCCTGCCTGTAATTTAACAGACCAGCTTTCAAAAGGCTAAATCATTTTAAACATTTTACCCAGTGCACTTTGATCTACAGTGGCATACAGTACACTAGGGCAGGTACAATGAATCTAGTTTACCAAGCAGTGATTTATCCTTCAGTTCATTAAGGTTATTGCCAATGAATATACTTATTAGAACATTCAACTGGCTTTTTTTTTTTATCCCTCTTCCTCCACAAGTGTAATTCAATAATTAAAGTTTTATTTATGTATGACATCCATACATCTTTTATATAAGAGACAATTAAGCAAATTATCAAATCACCTTCTTTACAGAGCTGTGAAAAAGTCCTTATGAAATGTTATTAAAAACCATTTAAGTGTTACATTGAGAATATATAGAGTGTATATTGTCGAGGTGGTTTCTAAGAAATGAAAAACGAAACTGAAGTAGTTGTCTAATGATCGGTGAGGGAGAGAGCAGGAGCCAGTGACAGCCTGGTGTTATCAGCCAGCTGGTATTGTGCTCTGCCGTGCTGTATAAACACACCAGCTCTCAGTAACAGTCAGTGCTAAGGACTGAGCAGCAGCCCTGCCCATCCTCGGCCCACCTTCGCCCTGTCATAAACACAGACTTTTTGGGGGGAGTGCTTCACCGTGCTGCACTTGATACGCCGTGCGGGGCGTTCACTGTCAGAGTCAAGACATTCCACTCAAACGCAGGCTTACTGAGGAGACGACTCAGCACCGTCTCCTCTCCTCTCCTCTCTTAACGGCTTCTCTTCCCTCAGCTCGGCCATGCTCTGTTTACATCAAGCACGCTTTGGGTCCAACAATTACCAGAGTGGCATGGACGTACCGCATGTGCCAGAGAAGAGTAGCAAGTGCTCAGGGTCGTCCAACGGGACAACAACTGTAACCAGCTGACAGGCACATAGAGGCTCAGAATGGGTCTAAGTGGACTGGAATTTTGAAGACAGCGCTTTGGACAGAGTCAGGCATTCCAACAAAAGATAAGCGAGGAGAGAAATGAATGAGGAGGGCAGCCAAAGGCCTTTGTTTTATTTCAGAGTACAAGGCGGTGTCTGAGATTATACAGTCCATAGATAATGTATGTCTGATAGGAATGAGGGACTTGTTAACACGGCTCGGTGCTTGTGTTGTAGCGTGTAGTCCTACCTTTGACTTCTGCCAGCAGTTCACTGGTGTTGAGCCTCTCCATCTTCTCTTTCCAGTCTTTAGAAAGAAGTTTCTCCATGCATGAGGAATCTGAAAAAGACATGGAAAAAAAAGAAGTATAAAGCAATTTGAATGAAAGATAAGTCCTTGTAATGTTTTTCATAATTATTGGATATTGCTCAGAATGTGGTTCCTGTTTTTTATAGTTTCGTGGATGTTATAAATCTCTAAGTCTATTCGCTTAAATGAAAATTAAAGAAAGTCAGTGCCTCAGTCGAAAGAGGGGTATTTTATTTGATGGTATTGCGCAGCGAGCATTAAAAGAGGCTCAGCCTGACAGTAGAAAGATGAGCTAAGGGTGGAGTGAGGAGGGAAGCAGGCATTGTGGGGATAGCGTAAGGGCAGAGACGCACATTAAGTGGGAGGCAAGGAGTGAGACTGGGTACGTCCGAGCGTTCACATGGCTGCCAATGATGAAAACAATTAACATTTGTCCAGCAGACAATGAATCAGAGGAGGAATGGCTGCAATCTGCCATGCTGTCGCTGGGGTAGCTGATAAAGAACACGCTGGGCCGGCTGACCCGGGCCTCCACCATCCCTGCACTGCTTAGGGGTCAGCCTGTTCCCATCAAACACCAGCAGCACAAGAGAGCCTCCACCTTGAGCCACTGTCTCCACCAACTCCTCCAATGTGAACCAGATCAAGACATGCAGCTACTCCCCCCATTAAGTCTGATAAAACCAGCAGCAATGCAATTATGGGACAACAATTGTTGTACTACTCCTAATGCCTATTTGATGAACATAAAACGGCTGTGCTGATTTCAATAGAAAGTGTCCTCAGGTTTCATATAGTGCCTGAGGATGATATAATTTGCGCTGGAGCAAAATGCAAACCACAACATATGCACTAATTATGACCACAAAGCCCTGGGGCGCCACAATGAATAGTTCAACCACATATCTAACAGTTAATCATTCATGATCATAGTTCTGGCAACAAAAGGATGCAATTCATAAGCATGTAAATATTTCAATCGTTGCCACCAAGGAGGTTTTTCTCAGTTTGATGTTGCCATCATGTGTTTTTGATTCCTCATAATGTGAAACACAGAAACAAGAGGAAAGACTGAGAGGGCCTGTCAAAGCAATTTTTTGGACTTTTCCAGTTTCACTCTTATCATCCTTGACATCAAACAAAGAGTCGATTTATACAGTTGAGAATGTATACAAGTGTTGTTTCCTTTTATCCGCCTGTAACATCTCTTGCACCGACCAAACACCATTCTGACAAACACTCACTTCAGAGGAACTGGGAGTAACAGGGAGTCAGTAGTTCTTGTGGCCTTGTTTAAGGATGGCTCTCAGAGAGATCAAGCAGAGTGACCATTTTGTTTGATTGTCCACTTCCTCCAATGTGATGGGGGTCGACAGGACATCTTCCAGCTTAGGGTCATTATAACATTACTTCTGCTTTATTGACTTTCCAATTCCCAACTCACAGTTTGTCCCCTTGACCCCAAGACAGGGAGAGAGAAAAGGCTGCATGTGTTGTGTGTGTTTGTGTGTTTTAACTCCCCCTGTGGTACAAAGATCACAGATCTTAAAACAGGGGTTAAGGGCGGGGGGGAGTAGCAGAGCTCAGCTCTTCTTCCCTTCTCCTCACCCCTGGGTGAGACAGCTTCCTCTCCGGGATCAACAAACTCCCCTCAAATCATAATCCTCAGACAAACAGAACAACATCAGTGCATGACATGTTCTCCCCTACAGCACGGAAAAGACTTAGTTTTACAGAGTTGTAAAGGGGAATTAAACAAATGCAGTGAACATATGTTAATATGCACACATATGCTCCCTCACACACACACAACCATATGTACATACACACACTTTCATCACAGATGCTGCTCCAGCACTTGATCATTAAGGAATGCACCAACTGTTGGAGATAATGTGGTGCCAGCTTCCATTCTACTCCAGTCCTCCCCCTCCTTTCCACCTCCCTCCCAGGAGAGCTGCCGCTCCCGCACTTCTCCATCCCTCCGCTGGGCCAGACACGACCTGCCAAGTCCTCCAACAGGAGAGACTACAGCTGGAATGCAACGCTGTCCTCCCTGCCTTCCACCTGGGAGAGGTGAATAATGACCTGGATTAGTCTATAAAATAACTCTCAAGCATCTTTCAGTGTTCGAACAGCGTTGACAAAACAGGCAACCAAAAATGGATTCGGTGAAAGCGGAGCAACTTTTTGCGCAGGCGTGCTCAAGAAAAACAGTAAATGAGTCAGATGTCTGGCTTTTTTCAAAGCACCCTTCCACCGCCTAGTTTTCAGAAGAATTTAGATTAATGGGAGGAATGCTATTTCAGTTTCTGAAATGTCTGTTTTTTCTGGAGAAATTGTAAATGCCAATGGACACACTGGTTAGTTTCAACATAATAATTACTGTCAAGTTATGACACAGAGAATGTCAAAAATTGATACACGCTGAACTCACTTATTATTTCTGAAACAAGATTCACACTTCACGGATTTGCAAGTAAACAGCAACAAAATTATTTAAGACAGTTGGTGCAGAACTTCTTGAAGTTTTTGTAAAGAGGAGTTTTCTGCTCTTGTCCTTTCAAAGTAGGACATCACATACTGGGGAATTAGCTAAAACAAGAGAAGAGTCCAATGAGTTTATTTTTATTTTCCTATGGGGGCTCTTAAATCTCTCGCACCCCCACCCCTTCCATTTCTTTTCCTCCCCCCTCTCGAGATAAAATGCTCTGTGGCTGGGGAGCAGGCCATTCAGCTGGGATGAGAATGGAATGAAAACAATAGCCCTTATCAGGCTCTTATTTACATTTTCCCAGCGTCCCTGCAGTAGACAGCTTGGCTTGTCACCAAGCCCAGATCGCCCCACTGGACCCAGACCAACTTCCTCCAGCCCCAGCGATTCCAATGGTCCCTATGGACCCTTGCCTGGCACAGACCCCCTCCACTCTGCAGCTAGCACAGATAGCAACATACAAGACAAAACTACTGGAGTGTGTGTCCAAGACGTGTTCCCATTGAGAGAGGAATGGTTTCTGGACTACTAAGCCCGTCTGGGTCTCATTGTCTCTTCTCTGGGGCTGCTGCTGTATAGCTGGAAAAATGCCGTGAAGCCTTTCCCGAGATTTTTTTGAGAGTATCCAAGTGGCACTCAGAAGAAAGTGAATAGTCGTCACTGATTTAATTCTGCCAAATTCAACATGTTTATCTCCTATCAGCGCTGTCATCGCTGGTGTACAGCATCCTTGTGCAGGTATTCTGTGATCTGATTGATGTGGGTGAACAGGCGCAGGGATTGAGACACCTAAAGCTGAGATGAGTTGGCTAGATTAGGCTTTTTCTTACTGTATTAAAAACAAAGCTAATGATCCTCATAAATCTCAACAAAGGAATGTTTCTAGCTTGATGTGTGACATAAACAAAGCTTTCAGCACCTGGCAGTCGGTGCTGCCAGAATATCATGTTCAGTATAAACCACAGGAGTGAAGCAAAGAGGCAGGTTACCACCAGCTATCTGTCCTGACACCGACAGTCTCAAGGGAAAATGTCTTTCCCACTTATATTTCATACCGTCTGATGTTTTAATGCAGCATTAATAAACTGAATTTATTTTTTATTGTTCGCACTAAGTGAGACAAAACACTTTTATTAAATTGAGTGCTAGTTAAGCTATAAATGCCTGTGGTTGAGAGGCGAAGGTAGGGGAAAGTCATTTGCTAATTTATGTTTTTATTGCTGCTCTAAACAGAGTAGTTCATTCAAATGATCATTGCAAACTGTAGAAAAGCTCAAATCGCTGAGTGGAACACCAAATAGACAAATAAACACAGCTTCAAACAAATCAAGTCTTGTCACTTCGGAATTGGATTGGACAGTAATAAAGCCGATCTTAAAAATTCATGACACACTAATTTTCAAATTGCTCTCCGGATTGCAGTAGAGATATGAAGTCCAGTGTGTATATTAAAGTTAGCAAATATACCAGGGCCAAAAAAGGACTGTCTTCACTTTTACATATCAATGTTTTGAATCTCTAAAAGGTTTAAACCACTAAATGTGTTGATGCAACGAAACACGCCGTCATGTTTTCAAAAGACATGCCTCAGAGCACAAAAAATGGTTTGTTACAACATGCAGCAATTGGTATTTTATTACCCTGTGTTGTCAGCAATGAAATCGTTTCAACTGTCTGCTACCACATTCTGAGCTTCTCCGTGTGCACTATTCTCCCGGGAGAAAGATGATCCTCGTGTTTGAGTGTTTGTTGTGTTGAAAAGCAGTTGGCAGAGAAAAGAGGGCTATCTAGCAGAGTCAAATTAGCCATAAGTCATGGATAACAGACTAAGAGACCTCCCCTTTAGCATTGGCCTTGTATATCAGTTGTCCCAGCCTCAAGGGGAAACGTGTAATTACCAAATCAATGATCAACTGACACTGACCATATAAATAATTTCCTACCAAGAATGCAGAGGCCCGTACTGCGAGGGGAATAGAGAAACGACAGTGGGGAGGAGTCGGGGAAACAGGAAATAGGGTTTAGAGTCTCTAAACAAGCTTCAGCTTGAATTGAGCACATTTTTTTTACATATTGTCATAATCCATTTATAGTAGACCAAAACCTCCACAGAATACTAAACTTGGCATTAAGAAGATTTATGAACTGCAATAACAAAACTGAAGAATGCACCATTTAAAAACATATAAAGATTGACTCTCTAAGCAATGACATGAAATTGAAATTATTACACATATTGCTCAAGTACTGCTCATAATAATACAAATCACTGTTAAAACTAGAGTGGAGAAAAAAAGGGGGAAAATCAGTTTCCGATAAAAAATAATGCAACTACAAAAAGTATGTACTGTATAATTGTATGAATCCTGACCTACCAGTGAACAATATCATGTCCTGCATATTTTTACAATGAATATGTTGATGAGGAATAAAAAAGTAACTTTTTCCCTTGCGGATCTCGTCAGCAACATATAGTCATATAATAATATATGTTGATGACTGTAGCCTGGTGATGCTTTGCTAAAAGCTCTAATGAAGTAAGCAGTGGGACGAGGAGCATCCACCAACGGTTAGTTTGAAAATTACACAAATCATCTTTATCTTGCAATAATTTTTAGAGCCGTAAATTATGTATTAATGACTCCCCTATATGATATCGGTGTTTTTGATTTACTACCTTATATTGACTGTATCAAGAGATTACACGTGTAAAAAAATGTCTGAATTCTAAATAAGAAAGATGAAGTGGGATGTCTTAAATAGCTCCTAAATTTCTCTCCTATATTCAGTGTTAGATACAGTATATTACTTTAATTCATGCATAAATTTGTATCCCAGAGATAAAACTCTGAATCTCAGTCAGACAATGATAGGCTGACGTCTAATTTCCCATCCACTCTGCACTGCACGGGAAACAAATCAAAAGTCGAGATTGATAAAAAAGAAAATGACTGTGACACACTCCAAGGAGTCCTTTGAATATCTTAATCACAGACACACTAAAAACAAGACCCCATCATCACAGCAAATAAAACATAATAATTACAAGAGGCAGGCAGGGAAGTGAAATGCAGAGAGAAAACATGTTTTTGTCATTCAGCCGGTAGTCCCTGAGACAACAGCTGTTGGATGCTGCAAATACTCCTGAAGTCTCCATAATCATGGCGTTATTGAAGTGAGGACAAAAAGGGCACTAATTGCAAGGGAGCAATCGGAACGCAATAGGTTACACACCCGGGTGATGTCGCACAATGCAAACGCTAAAGAGGGAGCTGGGGGGGTAAAAAAAAACATTCTGAGCACAACAGTGCGTTGTCGCTCATTTTCAGGCAATTACCTTTCCTCGTTGTCAACCGTCTTAATAACCTCTACCATTTCCAGAAGACTTTTTGGTGCAGTTAAATAATTCCAGCTTTTTAATATGTAATTACTAGTGCTGGCATGCATAAATAAAAAGGTCCAGACATGTCAGTGTATTGTGGAGCACCTGCACCTCGTGGAGGGCTTTCTTTAACTGACACCTAATCATTATTCCACTTGGTGAACATCTAGTCACCTTTAGACTCTCCTGTTTGGTCATGTAAACACTTGCTATAAATACATCAGAGAGAACCTGGAGATGTGCCTCATCTGAGGCTCTGACATGTTTCATACTACATGTACATACTTCTTACTGTACCTCAACTCAGAGACATCATATCTCACTAAGTGCAAAGACTTGGTGTTAATGTCTAGAATGAGTCATAGGTCAGTTGTAGTTTTTCTTAGTTTGTGTTTTTGCAAATATGAGTTTGAGAAGCTTCTTTGTGGAGGCTGACATTGGATCAAAAGTCTTACCGTAGTTTGTATTCAAGGAATCAATTCAGTTCAATTCAGTGGGCTATTTTCCTCTGCTTTGTTTCTTTGAATGAACATTTTGTGGTTACTTCCAGCAAATTAAATTTTATCCCTTGTTTTTATTCCATTAGCAACTGCAAGGCTGCAAAGTTAAATGCCAATTGGACCGAAAGACCTCGACATTTACACCCACGGGTTGAAACTATTAAAAACGGTGTAAATACGTAGGAAAAAATTAGATGCAATTTGCAGGTAACTTTTGATTATTTTAGCTTTTTCCTCAGGCAGCAAAACACGCTGGCCTGCGTGACCAGGAACTTCTCCCTTATCCCTCGCCTTTATCTGCACTGACCAATGTGTTAATCCCACAGTGTTGACCTGGCCATTCTAGGAAGACGTATACACACACACAGCACCCTGACCTCTCTAAATAGGACACGTGTCTATCAAGCATATATGAATTAACCATCCCCGAGGGGCTTCACCTCCTGAGCTGAGCAGCATGTGACCTCTCCCAATCCATTTTACTGCGGCACTCTGTGGCAATCAGGCTTGAATTATTAAAGTGAGCAGTGAGCAATGATCAATTCATTGCGGCCCTTGCTCGCAGACTGCCCGGCCGTACTTCAGCAGAAATGACATTGAGAACACTTGAGTATGCTTCCAGACAATGCACATAAATGTGAAATATGTCAGACCCAATATGTCAATAATCATAACTGTACAGGCTGAGGCCATGTCCAGGCTAATCCTACAGAAATGCTGTTAGGTGACATTGGGGTAAGCAGGTTTCCATACTGTGAAGCCTTACAAATGCTTCCCTGAGAGAAAGGGTGGGAGAAGTTAAAGGGCTGACGTCACAGACTTCTGTACCTTTCTTCCTTGTATAAAGCCTTAAGTATTAATCTGGGCGTATTAACATATCTTGAGGATACACTGCTGAAGACTTGTAGGCCTTGCAGGGGCCAATGGGCCAAGATTCAAAGTCAAACTTCAGCCTCTTATCTACTCACAAATTAGAGACACGTAAAGACAACAGCGAAGAAGTTGAAAGAGGAAAAGATTGCAGGAAAGTATGCAACTCAAGGAACCTGGAAGTAGGGGGAGGGCAAGGGGAAAAAAATCCAATCAAAACTTCGTGAGGAGCAGATGAGGAGCCAAGATAAACCAGTACTCAGAGCCCCCAAAACTGCAATCTCCCCTTAAGCCGGAGAGTGGCAGCTGGCAGAACAGCTGGTGAATAGGATTAATGTCAGAAGAATGAAATAAAACTCAACATATGTCCGAGCCTGAGGTGTTGGGACTGTGCGTGATTGTGCCCCCGATGGATGCCATGTGTGCATCTGGAAGGAGCTGCTGTGCTGCTCCGCTCTCTACTCCACAAGGTCACTTTTAAGAACTAGGACCATTAAATGCTTGGATAGCAAAATGAACTTTTCATTCCCTCTCCTCTCACATTCTTTGCTTTAAAGCCTTTATTCAGGCAGCAGAGGGAGTCTATTGAGCGTAGCTATCAATACAATGCACCCTGAAACTCAACAGGGAAACAAACAATTGCTATTTTGATTAAACTTGGGAGGACCAAATATTGTATGTATAAGGAACCAGACAAGGTCAAACAGAAGTGGAGGTTTCATTCAAATGGAGAAAGATAAAACACAATTGAATTTAATCCTTGGTAATTCTTATTTATACATGTTTTTGGTTTTATTATAAAATCAGCCTAATAAAGCCCTTTATATAGCACAGCACCTTGGTATATCTCAAGTGCAACATTTGTTAATTTATTTTTTTGACTAGATAACAATAGAGCAAGAAAGTAATGCATAAATGCAGTAAGAGAGAAAAAAGATGTTTCTGGTTTACTAGAAAGAAAAAAGTAGACATTACTTCTGGAATCTTAGCCGATGCTGATGAGGGGATCAGCACTTGGGAAGACGAACATTACAAGGAGAAATTTGTGGACTTGATTTCAATTTATAATTTCCATTTGATGTCGGTAATCATTAGGGTCCACACACTGTAATAAATTATAATAATTTCACACAAAAATTAAATTACTGGGTACCTTGCATCGGAGAGATTTTTTTTTGGGTACCCTGCAATTTAACTGTCAGATATAAACTTGCCTGCTAATCAATGCTCCAAAACATTCACATTTATTCATCTATGTTAAATTAATAGACGTGTGAAGAAAACGTGGAGTACTGTGATCATGGCTGTTCAGTGTGATTTAGTAAATTAATGGGTGTCTGACTCTACAAGGACAAAAAGAGACTAATAGGATCCACATGAATGCATTACAATTTGCACTGAAGCCAAGTGTCGGGAACAGACATCGAAACTTTATTCCATCATAAATACTGGACGACGGCGATGCGCTTCAGAGATTGAACCATAACATGAGACATTAAAAAAGCACAAATTACAAGAATAAGCAGGGTAATATACTGTACGTTTGGTAATCGGGCATACTGTAAATGTGTTTAAATTTTGCTCAAGTGTGTGCGTGTAAATATCCTCCGGCTATATTCTATATTCTAATTTCAGTTTTAGTAAATTACGTATTTTAAGGGTAAAAACAGAAAATCGAAACTCACAGCGAAGGTATTATTAATTTCATCTTCTGCAGTTTTGCTCTCTCATTTTCAAATAGTAATTAAAGTCATTCATTGAATCTCACAGCCAACTTTATTTACTAAGATGCCAAAGTTCAGGATGCACACACGCTGCTTACTGGACTGTAAGACCAAAGGTCGCTATTTTTAGCTTGTGTTATTCGTTCTCAGAAAAAAAGGGGGATACATGCACACACTCTTTCTAAAAGTTTCAAGAATTAGTAGACATCTCTTTTGGGTCTGTTGTAACACTGTGTCATCAGGCACGGATTGACCTTGATGTAATGCAGAGTGTCAGGTCAGTGTTTAAAATGCTAAATTAAAACTCAGAGAGAAAGCAACACAGGGCAGCTACAGTCCTTCAGGTAAGTAGACCGTCAGCCCCCCTGCCTGCTTTTTACTGATGGGATGATCTGTCATCAAACGTGTCATCACATTTATTGCCTTAATTATGGAAGTGCAATTGATACTGAGGACACTTTTTAAAAAATTTAAAAAGTAAAAAGCATGTTACAGGCATAAAAGCATAAAAAATGCAACATGTTGTGTACGGACTGATTTTTGGAGGCCTGGGCCGAGATTATCCTCAGCCTGAATTATTATTCCAGCCTGTATGTCATCATTTTTAAAACTTGATCAACACAACAAGTTATCAGATAGAGTTAAAAATGAAATTATGACCCTTGCCTTGCCACGGGATAAAGAAATGACAAAGTAACCACAGCACTTCTAAAGGCTAAGCATCTCCACTCATTGGCAGTCCCCCATTCATTTGCCCACAGCTAAGTGCCTCAATGTGCTGCTGTTCAAATTGGTTCAGCAACAATAGAAGCTGCATTTTTCCTTTCAATCGGCCCATTTCCTTTCTGTTGGAAACAGAGCCATACGGACTGAGACCTGCTGGGAAAGATGGAGAAATTTGCTTCTCATGAGTGACTGAGCTTATTGGTACAGCTCACAGGGAAGCTAACAACAGGCTTACCTGAATCGCCTTTGTCGAGCTACGTGCCACCCACCCCGGGAAAAAAATGACAAAGAAGAAGGAAAAGGGGAAGATGACGTGCAGTAAAGGAGGTAAAAATGATTATGGAGTCTAATGATCCAATTTTCTTCTCCAATATTATGCTAATTGGGACAAGAATAACAAAAAGGCTGCCCCAGCAAATCATTAATCCTAGTTTTAAATAATAATAACAACTAATCAATTGAACTTCATGATGTGCAATTGACAACGTGGTCTTTAAACATATTAGCCACTCGACCGGTGCAGACTTAAAAAATTATTCTGGAGGTACTTCCAAAGACAGATGACATTCGTCAAATAATTATAATCATTGGCACTCAGGCTTTGCAGTGCAATAAAACACATTTCTATTCGTTTCTTCTGACATCTCATCTGCTGGCGCATGTAATGTTATTGAACAAGGAGAAAGAGAAAGCATTGAGTGGGAGGAAACATCTGTTTCATCATCACTGATTAAATAGTCTCTTTGTTCAAGAGGCAACCATCAAAGTTTGGTGTAATACACGCTCGCTGTTTGGGAAAAAACAATCCAAATATGTTAATTGGCTGCGTGTACACTAGTTGTCATGTTTACTTGTGTCAAGGCGGATCTCCTCGCTGGATGGCTGACGTACGTCTGACTTACAAAACAAGCCTGCTCTGAAATCATTAGCAGGCCACAGAGGCCGTCTGTGCCCAGGGTGTGAGTTACACTCACACTATTTTGATCCTCGGTCAGATGACACCGGCTCTTTTGTCAAGTTATGTGTGGAGAATGCTTGGGAGCTGAATGCCACAGCTAGGACAGTGATACTGAGCTGGCACACAAGTCTCCCAGTGTAACGCTACGGCACGCACACACACACACACACACACACACACACACACACACACACACACACACACACACACACACAGCAGGACACATGTGCCCTCCCTCTGCACCCCATCCCATTGTGGAATAGCCTCTGTTCTTATTTCTGACCGCCTCCGCCCCTCCCCCCTCCTCTGTCCTGACTATATGAAGTTTGTCTGTGCATGTCCCTCTTTATGATCCTTTTAGTCACATTTCCCAATTCTTGGCTTCACGACCCAATGACAGATATAGAAGCATTAATGGCTTCTGCCTTCTTATGTGTCAGCGTTTCACCATCTCTGTTCCCCTTCAAATACTGCGGTGTCACATAAAACAGACAGGCCATTACAAACTGCTGCTGATTTAATCGCCTACACGCAGCACAGCCCTGAGGCAAGTCTATTGTTTTTTCAGCAAGATTTAACAGCAAATATAAATATCTAACTATTTCTCTAAATGCACAAGCTGTGACATCACTAACGAGACATACCTATAGCCAGCGTGAGGGTGTGTGAGTATGCAAAGACAAGCGAGCCTCTGTGCAACCCTGGCTGTGATTTGTCTCTCAGAGACACCCGTTTCCTCCTATCAAGGGGTTCCTGTGCAGCCAGTAAGCCAGGATCACAATGGGAGTTTTGTGCTGCATGGGTGCAGGGGGACACGCTCAACAGCTGAAACCCGGGAAGATGGCCCCTGGAATGCTCCACAGCAGTTGCTACTGTTGACTAATCGGAATATGAGAAGTGGGGAAGGTGATCTTGAATGCAAAGAATGGCACATTGAAGAAGCAGCTGCTTGTTTTGTCATCTGAATGACCAAGACAGCAGAAAGGGTTCCCGTTTTGAAAGTGGCAACAAAATCTGTATCTTAGCTTGTGTAAAGTGAAACCTGTGTCGGCCCCCGTCGTCCTGTGGGGACGTGCTGGTGTTATGTGAGGGCTCTGTTTTGGAACAGATAGTAAATACATAATTCAGGAGAGGACCAGGCACTCTGTGCTCCCTCTTCCCTTCATACAGCCACTCCATTTAGCTGTGGGCTCTGATCTCAGCCTGGCAGAGGAGCAACTTTGTCACTGGAGAGTTAGATGGGGTGGGAGACAAAAATTTAGGAGGAGGGAAAGTGTTGATCTGGATCAGGTAAGGTTGACAAGAAGGTAGCAGGAAAGGGGAGAGAAAAAGGAAGGGAAAAGAGGCAAAAACTGGACAAGAAAGAAGAGGAAGGGAAAGTGAGATTAGGGAGGAGTGAGGGGCAGGGTATCTTTTTTGCGAAAGTTCACATGTCAGGCTGGCAGGCTGCCTGCGGCATACAGCCGAAAAATCTATTTAACGTCTGCTTCACAGGGTGACAAGAGGGTTGATTGGCAGAGAGCAGAGAGCCGCTTTTGATCATGTGTCCTAACAAGCGATTCCAGCTCATGTCTCTTCAGCCTGAACAGATCTACATTACCTATTCAAACAAAAGTGACAGACCAGAGCACTGCTCCGCTGGGCTGGTGCACCACGCCACAGGCCAAGAGAGAACACACACACACACACAGACACACAGGATGGCCCACACTGACACGTACAGTATATGCAGGCATGCACACACACACAAAACTATATTGGCTATTTGATCAAATAGATTACTTGCATCAAGATAAGTAGCCTGCTGAAACCATGTTGACAGTATAAAGAAAAGATTATTAAAAGGAGGTGGGAACACGCCGCACAGGAGAAATGCTGGTGCTTGACTGATGTTTGGCCTGTGTGTGTCCTGCCAGGAGGGTCCCGGCTTCACATCGTCCGGTAGGATGCTGCTCCACTCAGAGACAGCGAAGAGCTATGTGTGTGAAGATTGCCTCAAAATCAGCAACCAAGGCAACTGGATTTCAAGCCCTCATTGCATATGCATAGAGTCAGAGGCTCATGCTCAGATCATTATAACAAAGATTCCTATTAATTAGGTGGGATAAAGCAGAACCAGATGACATGGCAGCTGGGATGAGAGGAGAGGGGAGATGGGAGGGAAGTAAAAGAGGAGGGGAGAAAGTGCATCAGTCTGTTTGGGGGGAGGGAGGTAATGTATAATACAGGCTGCATTACACGTACAGCGATATACCTTAAGAAAATCTTTTCTAAATCTTTTTTAATGCTAACTTTAAACTAGATACATTTCCAAAAGATAAATCTGTCGGCGCTATTAAGCACCTGCATCCAATTTCCAGCAAGCCTCCGCCTGGAGTCAGCAGGGGCTGCGACACTAACGGGGGACAGTGTTACAACAGAGTCAAGAGTTCATCAGTGCTAATCAGACCACAGGCTTAGAGCTGATCCTATTCTCTTCCAAAGCTTTCACCCATCCCTGAATCTCATTACATGGCCTGTTGTAATAGAGGATAATGACCTGGGGCTACGCACACAATGCTGATCACTCCCCCACACTCAACCTACTGCACAGTCATTATACAGTGATAATACACAAGCCCGTCGGGGGGATTACACTTACAAATAGAGGAGAGGTGATAAAGGCAGAGGGAAAGGAAGAATAAGTGATAACACAGGAACACATACAGTACACACGTGACCCTGATCCCTGAACACAATTAGTTCAGTGGCACACCATGTTGTGCTGTTTTATGCCACAAGCAATGGCTTGGTTACCTGCTGCTGTAATAAGAGAACTATTTTCTCAGTGGCAATAAATATCATTCTACATGAGATTAGAAAGGGGTCACAGCTTGACTGGGCTCCAGTTGAGTATTCTGCTCAAGCACCTACTGTATCGACTCTGTTCTGAAAAAGCTATATAAGGCATCCTTTTTCAGTTTTTTTTTCTTTGTACTTAAAGAGTAATTCCACCAATTTTACCGATAAAGTGTGTTCACAGGTCTTGGGGGGATAAATTGAACCAGCAGTGATGTCAATAAATAGCTACATTGCATTTTGGGTAATGTAAGAGTCAGGTTTTGATTAGCAAGAAAATAAAACAATTAAAAATGTGATATCTCTGGATCTGCTGTATCGATTTTGATCATTTGTTTTAAACTGTCCATAATGAGTCCAAAAGTGTTATAGGAGTGCAATGTAGACCAGTAGGCTGCTTTTCAAAACCTAGTGTCTACATTACCCACAATGCAACTTAGCCACTGAGTGACATCACTGGAGGGAATTTATCAGATCACGTGCAGCTTCCTCTGGAGCCACAAAAGGCTTCATGCTACTTATTCTTATATATGCAGTAGTTCTCCCCGAGACCTGTAAACACACTGAAATGTGTTAAATTGGTGGAATTACCCTTTGAATGTGTCTGTGTGTCTGCTTTCTATTGAATGAAAGCTGGAAAATGGTTAGATTATTGATATTTATAGATTATAGCTAAGGGTTATACATGAAAAGTCTCCACTGTCAGTCTAACAGCTGTGTCAAATGTCCTCACACCACACCTGTTCACTGGCTGGATTGGATCGCGTGCAGCACTGTTTCTCAACAGCATCCAGGGAACAGAGCCATAACAGTGTGCTGTGATTCTGGATACCAGAGCTATTGTATTCAACAATGGTGAAATGGTTGAGAAAGGTTGATTCAACCAGAAAATAAACTGTAATACTGAATGGTAGATAGGTATTTTTTACGCAGCTCAACTAAAAACATGTTGGGTTGAGTGCATCTAGCCCTCTTTGTTTCTTTACATGTGAAAGAAGAAAGACTGAGACTCTGCCTCTGCATACCACTCAATAACACAAAGATGAAAAAAGATACATAGCTGCATCCAATTCTGTGCTGGTTTCACTGGCAAGGACTCAACAAGAGGACATGGAGCCCAGGAAAATCCCTAAAAGCCAAGAAAGGAAGCTTAAAGCCAATTACCCGTCCTTGTCTTGGGGACGATCATAAAGCCTCAACACACAAAGTATTTCTGTGTTGACTTGTACAGTATTGATTCATACTTTAGTGCATTATATAAAACTGTTCTAATTGCATGTGAATCAAATCAAGGTCACCTTGGTTTTTTATAATGGTGGCTATTTTTCTTTTTCCCCCTAATACTTTATACTGACATTTTTAACTCTTGACAAGTGCTGTCTGGAGACCTTTCCATAAATAATGCATTTACAATACCTAGTAAATAAACATGGGGCACAATCGTTAGCCCTGCTGGCAACTGGGCCTAATAGAGCTTTTACAGCAAAGGTGACTATTCAGCTAAATGTGCTGCTTGCTGCTAGGAGGACATTTTCATTCATTAGCACAGTCACAAGCACTTAAAGCACTTTAAGGACCAGAAATGGAAAGGAAGGGTGGAAGGATGGAGAGGGTGAAAGGGTACAAATATATAGAGATGGAAGAATGAAGGAGTGATACCTATAATACTGAGACCGCCTCTATTGTTTTAATGTTTGTAAGGCATCATGGTCAATGAAGGAAACTGAACAATAATTTTCTTTGAATGGAGACAGTTTTAGTGAAATAAGACAACATATTTGCTCAGGTACTGTCTCTTCTAGAAAAGACACCTTTAATTTACACTGAAAAGATGGAATATCAGGCTTCAATGAATGTGCAACATAAAACATCACACATGAAAAGCTAATGTATAGCTAATAAATACAGTCAACTATACCATGGCAAGGAAGCTTTCCAACCCCAAGCTTCGACCAGTGAAGCTTTAAGTGGAATATCACGTTCCATAAAAAGTCTACCACAGGCCATTTGTTTTCCCTCTACAAGTGAGGTCACTGCGTTCATCCTCAGTCCATCAGGACAATGACCTATCTGGTGCAGACAAGGAAGCCTGGAGAAGAATGGCAGCAGATGGTGAAGAGTCTCTGAGGACGTCGGTGATCCCGACCAAGCAGGCACCAAAGCAGCAGAATTAGACGCAACAGTTGTCATGCTTAGATAAGTGATATATTTAGCTCATCTGTTGCTTGCGCCACATTAGCAACATCATTAAGACAACAAATGGCTTCTCCGAGCTTCTTGTATGTTCTTTAATAGGTTAATCCTGTCCTTCTCAATTTCCAACCGTGTCTCTCTCCATAAACAAAGACATAAGATTATGATTTCTCAAAGGTTTTCATAAGGTTCTCATTTGGCACTTTCTAAGACTCCCTCTCCCTCTATTTTACAGTAATCACTGATCATCACCGCTGAAGCTTCCTCAAGTGCTCTCAAGAACAGAGTATCTCTCAGTTCCTGCAGCTTGGGGACAGCGCACTGAACTTTGTGAGGCTCTTGTCTTCTGCTGTGTTCCCTGCTCGGAAACTAATTTCCTCCAACAAGGGAGTTTATTTAGGTGGCGATGATGCACAGCGCATGAGGCAGACCAAGTCTCTATTATTAACAGGAGATTAAAACAGCTGTATGGCACTCTAAAGCACCCTCTCCTCCCTGCGCTAACATACGGCTCTGGATTACAAGCTGCACTTGACCATTTAAATTACTGCAACAACCAGCCTTCACCAGCTGGGGCTCATTATCATAACGCCCTACGCTGCTACAGAGAGCACCGGCTTTCTTGCCCTGAAAATCAACCCCGCAAGAAACGACACACATGAAATACATTCTTACCTTATGGTAAAACATAGAACTAGTAGCAGAACCCCTTTATTTTATGAGTCAAAATGTGTCCTGTACGGTGCTGTGGGCCGACATTCCCATGCATCCTGGGATCAGCCCAATGACAAGAAAACACATAATAATCATGTCTGTAGGTGTTGAAGCAGACTAAAGAAGAAACCCACCTGAACTCAGAGAAAACATGAAAACTCCTCACAGAGGCGAATGCATCTACTGTATTGCAGTATCATGTATGCCAGTGGAAATTGTGATATTCATATTTTACCTTTCAATTTATTTTTATTGAAAATGTTTGCTAAATTGGCAATTGTAGTGGTCATTAATTAATATAAAACGTACCGAATACAGTGTGAATAATTAAGCGTCACACATCAACAAAAGCTTCAGTACAAGGTGAAAAGCGCAGGCACGCACCAGCATGTTTTGTGTGTTTAATATTTCATACATCTTGACCTTTGTCGGTCATTTTGATCCATTTCATTAATCTAAACTTTTCAGCTTTCTAAATGATCTCCAAATTACAGGTGCTCGGATGAATGAGGATTGATTGTTCTGTCTTTTATGATCCAAACAACACCACAAATAATCAGCCCGCATATCGGGACGTGGCTAAATGATTATCCGGCGAGTGGCCTATCTGTGACGCTCTGATACAAAGATCACCAAACGAACACTTAAAAAAGAAGTGGCAAATTATTTTTAGGCTAACAGAGGTCTAATTTATTCGTCTGATGAAGTGCTTAAGCTAAGAGCTCCCCAGACACTAAATGAGACACATGCATTCCCAAGGGGGTTTAACATTTGATTGGATGTAGTTATATTACTACAGCCCTAATTAAGAAGGGGGATGTGTTTCAGCAGCTCTTTCAAATATTTGTTTTTCCGCCATACTCTTGATAGACTGCAGGCTGTGGGAGGGAGAGCTGAGCAGGGTGAAACGGGGTGCAGATATGACATAGACCTAACAGTCTTATCACAGAAAAGGATTTTGTTTTTCTCCATGTGTAATTGTAGGATAAACAAAAACTCTAAAATTTTCATGGTGCGTTGAATAATATGAATTAATTAGGCATGAATCAAGCAAAAACCTGTGAGGAGGTTCTTGGGATGTTTGTGGGCAGAATACCTGCGCCGAGTGAAAAAGTGTTCTGTGTAGCGAAATAAAAAAGAGGTAATGTTCCTGGCATCAGGTCAGCACTATGAGTTTTATAGTCAAAGAGTTTGCCTTGGCACCGCAGAGGACCACACTTACGCTGAGGTGCACTGCCACACAGTCTTTGTCACATTGGAAGAGGTTCAGAACAAACTGGAAACACTGTAACGTCAGTATTCCCAGCTTGTGTGTGTCCGCATGAGTGTATGAGACGGAGAGATACAAGAGAAAAGAGGCGGACAGTCGGTAAGCTAGAAACTTATAGAAAGAGGGAACATTTGGGAAGATCAGGCGCACTTAGGAGGAGAAAGGTATTCCTACGCCCATACCCAAAACACACACACACACACACACACAGGGAGTCATACCGTCTTGCTCTGTCTTTGTCATCTCCTCCAGCTTCTTCTGCTTCAGTGTGTCCACTACGTCTGCCAGGCTTCCTTTGCGGCGCTCCGGAGTTCCAAACGCTGATCCGCTCAGCAGGTCGCTTCGCTCCCGGGCCCCCTCCTCCGGCTTGTGTGGGGAAGTGGAATTGTTCCGGAAGGAGTACAGGGAACATACTTTATTGCTGTCAGATTCCTGTAAGACAAACAAAAGTCGGGAGGGGTGGCAACAAGGGATGGGATTTGTATTAAAATGATGAGAGTGCTTCTGTGTTCTGTCAGGGCTCCATTGAGCTTTCTGACAGTTTTTCATTCAAATGCGGTGATTGCTGGGTTTTTGCGGCTCAGGGGCGATTTGGCCGTATCAAATGGCTCCTTCTCTGGCTTTCATACAGAAGCTTCTGCGTCTTCAACAGAGCTAGCTGTGCTGGCAAATGAGACATGACAAGTGAAAAACTGAGATGAAATGATGAGGTACACTTTCATAGGGCATATCCATAATGTGCTCAGGCTTTACTTTTCATCTGCAGACACTACACAGAGAAACCTCCCAACTGTAATTTCTCAAATTGCTTTTGAGTGTGCATTTGTGTTAGGGTGACTGCTGTGTAATTTGTTCATTTTCTCTTGGAGACCTATTCTCAGCTGAGTGCCTCAAGCCGTCGTAAATCTGTGTCCTGTCTCGGGCTGTTGTTGTTTTTCAGTCCCACCTGTGTATGGTTTAGTATTTAACTAAGGGTCCCGTCTCTTGCTGACTGGCTGAGTGCTCCCTGTGCACAAACAGAGACATGAAGGAAATGGGAAGAAGAATGGGAGAGAGCTTGACGGGAGAGAGAGAGAGAGAGAAGGAGAGAATACTCTACACATGGGAGTGTATAGTCAGCACACAGACCGTGGCTGAGGGTTGCGTCTGACAGAAGGTGGTGTTAATTATGGTTTGTGGAGTCTGAGAAAGCAGAAGGTAGCTAAGCAGCCAGGAGTTCGCAGCCTTTAACAGGGGAACACTTAGCTCTGATTTAAACTTTGGCCCTCCACAGTGAAGAGAATAAACAAGAGACACATCTGAATCCAGCACATAACTGCACGCCTGTCACAGAAAAGTGAGCTTTAATCAACATGAATGTGATAAGTGTGATAAGTGAATGTTATACAGCAGGGTTAAATGATAGAACCACATCTGGAGCCACTCACAATCCTAATTTTTTTTACATTTTTTTTTAAAATCAGGAATGTGGTAAACTGGGCAGGAATGTTGAAACTGCCAAATTCTCATCCTTGCATTGCATGTAGGGCTCCAGGCGGAGTTGCACTGGTGTGTAGGGTGGTCTGGTACCAAGCGCCAGGGTGGCACGACCTACCGGCCGACTCTGCACCTCCCAGCCCCGTGTTGGATGATTATGCAGTGTGGCAGAGACAGTGGAGAGTGCTTGAGGGGAGTGGAGCAGTGCTGGGTTAATCAGCTGGCACAGGTTCAGGGCACAGCCCACACAGACGCATGGCACAGCAGTGGAGTCAGGTAATCAGCAAAGGCAACACTCTCATTCCTTTCACCTTATGCCTTTCCCTTTTCTTCTCTCCCTGTCGTCCTCCATTTTATCTTTCCTGTTTTCTATTTTGCTCATTTTGCCTTTTGCGCTTGTTCCTTTAAAACTTCTAACGATATTAAATCTAAACACATTTACACTCCTAACACAGTGCAGTTTATCAGTTGAGACTGTCCTAATTACACAAGATAATGACTACAGGAGGCAGTAATGAGTTATATAAAAGCTCAAACATTCATCCTTTGGCATTCAGAATATTGAGACATAAAACAACCTTTGCAGTGGATACTTGTGTTGATTGTTGTAAGATGTTACAAGTATATGCAGGCTGTTGTAAAAAACAAAAATTACAAAGGCATTTAATATTATAATTTAATCACAAGTGGTGATTGTTTTTTGTGTCCTCTGCTATGGTTTTTGTTTATTTTTCCCCTGCTTTGCTAAGTTTTTCTTCCATTATTTAGGACTGATTTGACTTGAATATTGTTGTTGACCTTTTTGACACCATTTTTGTAAGACACTTAATTTATATAGTACCTATTCAAAATAATATTAACAATGTTAGTTGTCTTATAGTGTTTATAATTTTGATGTTAATGTTGGTTGTAGGTATTCATGCACTTCATCTTTGTGTTTATTAGCCCCATATCATAAAACTTTCTAAAATCCTGTTACTGTCAGGCTTGGGGAGTAACGGAATACATGTAAAAAAAAAAGAAAGTACATTAAAAAAGCTAACTGTGTGCCAGTGAAGTAACAGACAAAAAGATATAATTAGATTACAGATAGCCTCAGTTAAAAAGGGGATTACTAACAGGATTACAGTTTTAAAATAAAGGATGATATACTAGTCTGTAACCGTGCACATGTGCTCACATAACATCACTCTGGTCTTGAGTGAAAACGAATACACAAGTGTGAATACTTATACTCATTATTAAGATTAAACAAAGTCATCTTATTGATATTTATTTCCTCTAGTATTTATTTGCATATGTTTGGTATTCAGGTAATTCAAAGGTAACGGAAAGTAATCAAGTTACATTACTTTAATATTGTGATACCTCTGATTACGTTACTGACAACATTTTTTAACAGGTCATTAGTGTGTCAGAACACATTTGTAAAGTAGCCCGCCCAACCTGAAGACAACACCTGACCAGTCCTTTGCCTGTCAGTTACCTACAATATCAGTACACACCCCAGCATCATGAGCAGTCTCCTACACAGGCTATCCATGTGTGTGTTTGCGTGCGCGTTGTGCTGCAATGCTGAGTTGTTGAGGGTCTCCGTGGCCGACTGCAGAGGCCCTTCAGAGGCCCTCTGGGTCTCTTTACCACAGACCCGTCTGTCACAGACAACCACCTGCCTCCCATGTCTATAGCCCACAAGCGCCTGTGTTCTTCTTCACTCTGCTCACATCAAAGCAGCTCCACACTCAGATTGTGCAGCGTTCGGGGTCTGGCTGCAGATGTAGCTTGTACACAACAAGAAAAACAACGGCTGCACACACCAAGGACAGGATATATTTCTTTAATAGCAACAAGAATACAGGTTAAAGGCTATGTCCCCTCCATCATACATGATGCAATTTTATGTGCCATTCACATTATGCAAGGGAGATGTCCTCTGTTCAACCTAATAATGTCTGAAGGTTTAGTGTTTGGCAGAGCTATATGAAGATCCCATAGGTTTCACAGCAATAGGGAACCATGAGGCTGGAGCTAGGGATAGAATATTAGTTGAGCTTCTTTGTACAAGCCAGGAACAATGAGTGCCTGCTGAGCCTTGAGTATTTATTTTATTCTTACAACATAGGTACCAAATCATGGTGAAAAATGTTTACAGTTTAAATGGAAGGATTTTGGCAAACACGATTGACTGGAAGGCATTTACTGAATTGAGTTGAACTGAGTTCCTGTGTTTAACCTGAAATTTTTGGTTTTGCGAACAGATTTTAGATGGTATATTACATTATTCCCTCCTCAACAGCACCACCAACCAATGATAAGGTATCTTATAATGCGACCTGCATAAAAGCCTAAAAGCATAAAAGCCACCTGCATAAAAGCAGGTGGATGCAGAAATTAAGGTACCTAGTAGTGAGCAATGTATGTCGTATGTTGACATGTCTTACCATGCGCTGTTGGGCTGACACCAGGCTATCCCAGTCGCTCTCTGGCGGTACACTACTGAGCGGCTGCATTTCATCAGGATGGGTTTTTCCATGGAGCAGACTGTGCAGGGGCAGCTGTGGCGTGCCGTGGGCCTCGGCGCTCTCCTCTTTCTCCCAAGACAAGTGCTCCTGACTCATGGCATCATCCCCGTCAACTACAGAGGCGAAAGGAGACGTGGCTTGCTTGGAAGACATGACTCTGCTGCAGAGCAAGAATAGAAGAGAGAATAGAGTCAAAATAAAGAAATCACACAAGGACTTTCAACAATGCATGAAGTCATGTTTCCATGAGTATTTTATGGACGACAACAGTCGCATACAAGTGACTGTCATGGCCTTAACTGTGATTATAAGTTGTGGATCTGAGCAGTTAATTCTGAGTGGACTGAATGCTCCACCTGACTGTCGCCTGTAGCTGCTCTGGTCTGTGGAGTTTGCAGCGGGCCATGGGGTCCCTAATCCTTTGTTTAATGCCGATGGATGGCTTGATCTAGGGCTGGATCTGTGCCTGCTTGGGTCCTGGGCGAAACCCCAAGACAGTTTCTCGGGCAGTAGGTCAGCCAGGCAGTGGAACAACCATCCAGATATAAAATAAAGTTCTCATACACAGAGATGTAAAACAAGGTTTCTTCTCATTGTGATAATATTCTTGTTTATCAAACATCCTATCATGTCCCTTGTGTGAGGTAATTTCCCTTCTTAGCAGTCAAATACAAAGGAAAAACCAACCTCGTCCTCTTTTGTTCCCACTAGTCAAATTAGGAAATTATTACATTTAACATTTCGGTGTGACAGTGTTCCCTGAGGCCAACAAATCCAACATAAGCAGCTTAGGAATAAAAAGCTAACAGTGGAGGACTTAATTCACAAATCTGTCACATGCTTTCATGAATATTACAGTGAAGAGTGTACTTGAAATATCAGGTGCAAAGGAAACTCATGTTAATTCTAATTTTTCTTTTCTTCCATCCTGATTTTACAACCCAACTCTTTTTTTGGGCACAGAATTTATACAACCAATTCTGCTTTTTCTCACAATTAATGAGGCTGCACTCATGCTGTGTGCTACAATGAATGAAATTAAACACTGTGCCGGCTAATCTAATTATGCATTTGGTATTACATTAAAAAGAGGATAATATGGCCTTCCTACTGATGTGAAGTGGAGGGAAGGAGCTGTAGCAAATTTAACTCCTAATGTGCTTTTAACCCTAGCTGTTATTCTGCTTATTTTTCTCAACTACAGGACATTGACCATTAAAACCCGAGTGTTTGCTCAGAGCTCAATCTTCTCTGTAGGACGACTGTGCATGAGAGGAAGAGGATAGGCAAAATCAGGGGTGTCAAGGTCTGTGTTTGTACTGCTTGTCGTACATTTGATCACTGATCACCATCTGCCCCGTTCTCCTGCTCCTCCACAGGGGTCAGTGTGACAGCACTTTAGTTCCACCCTCGGCTTGCCTGAGGGAGGTGGGTGCTCTCAAGGTTGAGGCAGGCTGTGGTGCGATGGTGTCCTTGCAATTTTTGCCGAGAGCTGGCCATTGAGAGATAGGGAAAGATGTGTTCTGTTTAAGAAAGGCTTTTATGACCAAGGATTTGGGGTCTGATAGCTCTTGGTCATATTCAGAGAAGTCTGTCCAATGAGGTTCAAGTACACACTTTAAAATTGTTTTTGTGTTTGGAAATTCTCAGTAAGATTATTCGATTATTCCTTTACAAAAGGCATAAAGCAAAGACAATAGGAAGGGAAATACAACAAATTAGGTAATTAACCCAATTATGATAGTGATAGGTACAATAATCAGAGACAGTTACAGTGTGAAGTTAGAGTACATTTTCAGTTCAGGAAATGTTTTTAGTCTCGATTTAGGAGAATCTGTAGTTGGAGCAGGGCTCAGATCCCTTGACATTTATTCTAGATAAGCAGCGCAGAGAAATTAAAACGCTGTGTCAGCATGTTTTCTTTTAACCCTCAAAAAGCAGATCAGACATAATTCTGTATTGAATTATTATTCAGAAACGTGCGCTAGTATATCCACACTTTCTCTAACTCTCTCTCTCACACACACACACACACACACACACACACACACACACACACACACACACACACACACACACACACACACACACACAGTCACAACCTCGGGGACCTAAACAATGGCAGACTTAGTTAATCTCATGTGTTGCAGCAGCTGTACAAACAGACCCAGTCAGTCAGGTAGCTGGCAGGCCAGGAGTGTCTGTCTGTCTCCTTTTCTGTCTTTTAGCCTCTGTGCCTGGATGTGTTGTCGGCTGTGTCTTTAGTGGGACTCAGCCCTCAATTTTAAATCAGCCATTAAATTGTTTCCTGTAATTAAATCAAATAGAAAGTGATCTCAAAATTGGGTGCTGGTAATTGAAAATCAAAAGTCAGAGCAAAGTTCAGAGCACGTGCATGTGTAATGGTAAGCAGAGGGGGCAGTAGTTGGGTTGTAGGGTTGGAAGGGCGCGCGTGTGTGTGTGGTTGTGTGTGTACGCAGATTCTGACGTATTTTTTATTCATGCTCCCAAAAAGCCAGAGCCTCGAGCGCAACAAGCACCTCGTCCTCAATGGAGTGTGAGAGTGAAACAAAGCACTGCTTTTGTATTACACAGTAAATCAAGTGGTATTATTTTACCACTAAAATATTCAGTCTCTCAGGCACTTTTACTTTGGTCTCCAACCATCAGTCAAACTGCTGAGGCGTGAGCGAGAGAAGGGGATAGAGAGAGAGAGAAAAGCAGCGATGGAGACTCCATCCTCCTGTAACATGTGTCTACAGCAATCTTGTTAAAGAATGCAACAGATCTGCGGCAGGCTCCATAACAGTATTTGTCAGCAGGAGTTAATAATTTATTAGCAGTGCTGGGAGGGCTGCGCTCAGGCAGCTTAAAAGTGCGGAGAACCCCCTCTGCCCCACCCCCACCTTCGACAAGCCCCATACAATACTACCTCATATTATTGAAAGGGGGAAAAGGGGGGAAGCGCAGCAGTAATTCTCTGAAAATATCTGAGGGCAACCATACAGTATTTTATTCCTCATATTTAGATCACACAGCGCAGAGATCTAAAGGGGTTTGTGTGAAATAGATCAGCGTAGACACAACAAAGATATTTGATGAGGAGCAAAATAAAGAGCAGAATTCAGCTGAATGTGGGTACTACCGATGCATGTTGAATTCGATCATATTTTCAGAAAGAATTACACTGTTTACAGTTGTGGTGTGCATGCTCGCAAAAATAAAATCAGCAAAACAGCCTGCCTTCTGGTGCTGTTGAAATAACTTAACTCACATTAATAATTGAATCTGTTTCTCTAGAAAATAAGCCCAAACTGTGCTTTTACATACTAAACAGTGAAAATGTGGCAAACTGAAGAGGTAGCTCGTGAGCTGCCCTCCCTTATGCTTGATTACACAACAACAATGGAAAACTAACAAACCGAAGTGATCAATAAGCACATGAAACGCTGCCTGCTTTCTTCAAGACAAAGCCCCAGTGACTTTGAAGACTCGAGGCAAAGACGAGGGAGGGTCAGTCAGAGAAGAGAACTGGTCTATATATAGCTGACAATATTGCGCACATTTGAAGGATTAGGACTTAAGTTCTCCAGCAGCCGGCTCATATGGCCTGGAATGCTTTGAGTCATGAATTGTTCCCTGCGATAATGTTTCATCATCGTGCAAAACAACCTCCACTTAATTGGCGAGTATTAGAGGCGCGTTGTGCGCTGCTCATCTTAGCGATCTTGTGACTGCCGGGCCATGTGTCCTCGGCTATCCCATTTCCTCTTTCATCGTAAAAGGGTCTGACCGACTTTCACCCGTCATATCTGCTCTGTCACACTGTTTACCTTTTATAGACAATGGTGATAAGTAACTCCACACCATCTCCCCCCGAACACCCCAACCCGCCCAACACTGATGTCTTGCACCTTCAAGATGGGAGAATATTACACTTTCTTCCTTCCAGTGTTATCAGCAGACAAAAGGAGAGAAGATCAAATAAATTATTAAAAGCAAAAATATAATTTAAAAAGGGAAATGGGAGGGGATGGCAGGCAATAACAGAGAAAATGCTTTAACTGTCAATGCACAAGATAAACGGTGTGTACAAATTTACAATCAAAAGATCTTCATTGACTGATTTTTTTTTAATGCCTCAATAAACAAACTCCTTTTCAGGACTGAATAAACTGAATAAAAACAATAAACTTAAAAGGACAACACAATTTCATACTGTTTCACTTTGTTTATATTTGGTGGACCCTGCCACCTTTCTAGCTTCAAACAGTGTTCTGGGGACCTTATTTTTCTCTGAGAACAGCTTGTTTATGTAGAAATGGAAAAAATAAATATTTCTGAGTTTGTAGTGTTTCCTCATTACTATTGTAAACATTCAAATTCTGAGTTTGAATTTCTTCCCCAAAACTACATAGTGCCCCTTTAATCATCTTAAGCATTAAAAAGAGCAGTTAGCATATGAGATGTCTGCATGGGATCTTTTAATTGAGCCAATCAACAAAAGGTGCTTTGACTCTGTTCTTTCACTATGCCTGTGTATTGTACTGAAGGAGCTCTTAAATATGTGCACTAAGTGTGCATTTATAGTTTTAAAAAAAACAAAAAAACATGGGGAATTTAACTGTAAATTTGGAGAAGTAGAGAAGAACTTAAAAATAATTGACATTACCTTGAAAGGAATTAGGATAAATACATCGTAATGTAAAATTGAAGTAGATAAAGAACAAAATAGTTTGAGGGCTTTAAACCATGTGTGTGCGTATGTGAGCGTGTGAGGGTGTGTGTGTCAGACAGAGAGAGAAAATCGTCTGTGTGTTTCCCTTCAGGGGTTCCTCCTGTTCTAACAGGTGTCGTGGTAGGGTTCCTCTGGGTTCTTCACCTGCCATAATGAGATATTACTACCTGACAGCTCCCAGCTGGAGGAGCATTGACACGGAATCCACCGTTTAGCACAATTAAATTATCACCCTCCATTGTGATTGTGCCATGCTGTGCAGCAGCCAGGTTTCTGGATACATAATCAACTCGTAACACGGGCTGTGTACTGCACACAGTCAGTCTCTTTTTCCACACACACACACACCCACACACTCAGATACAGAGTGTGCATGCATTTACAGTACATTTTTACTTTTGTCTGTTGCATAATTTAATTTTAAAGAAGGTAAATCCGTAAAAGAGATTGCTAGAACATTTTTTCTGAGTCTGTGATACACAAATTGATTTAAATCTCTTAAAGCTGAGCCGACAAAGTAATTACAGATAATGATATTAAAATATAGTAAATGGTTGGGAAAATACAGCTTTTCCAACAAGGTAACCGGCTGTACAGTGACTGGAGAGTTGTCAAAAGGAATTTGTTTAAATTGTTCCTCCATTATTGTTGACCTTACCTTGCAAAAAGTCAACTCAATTACGGCGCCACTTCATCCTCACTTCACACTCTCTCCTGATGCCTTCTCTATTAGAAACTGCCAGTTACCACAGCTAAAATCCACACTCACATGATAGCCACCCCAGAGCAAATTAAGCAAGCCACCTGAAGTGCACACTTTACATATTGAGCAGAGCATTGATAATTACTTTGCAGGGTAAATTATTTGCAATAATATGCTGCTAGAGGAACTGCCTTGTGTCTCACTTTAAACACTTGTGCAGCTGCCATGACAGCAATGTTGGTGTCCTTGCCCCCCACGCAAGGCAAAGGCAGATGCAGGTGTGAGAGTGCTTAAGTGTCCCTGTCTGTCTACTCAGGAAGGGTCGATGAGCACTCACACACTGAATCCCTCGTTGCCCCCACCTACTCCTCCCTCTCCTTCGGTCCCCCCCGTGCCATTGGCCCTTTTCCTGATCCCAGGACACAAGCTCAGAGCTGGATGGCATAACAGCCTCTCAGTTCCCCAGGACACACACACAAGTTCACTCATGCGTATGCTTTCACAAATGAAGGATGGCCGTCCAAAAAATTCACCACTGGCCTTTTTTTTTTCTTCCTTGGACTCACATCATTCTTTAACAGAAATTATCCACTAAAAGAGGGATACTGTATGTTGTGAGTCAAACCCGAAGACACACACACGCACCAGATGACGCTAACAGTAGCAGGACAACAAACTCATCAGCCAAACTGTTTCCCTGCCCGAGAGGGGAAAATAAAACGGACAAGAAAAGCTGCTTATTGTCGTACCCCTCTTTCATTCTTTTACTTTCTCTCTTTCTGTGGGATGGAGTTCCCAAAGAGCCTTCTGCTGCTGCTGCACTAAAGCAAACCTCACAGCAAGTCGAGCCATCAACCAACACAACCCTATTTGCTGAGCAACAGTGGAGCTTTGTGGCTTTCCTCATAGTTGACAGTAAGTTATGAGCCCTTTGTGAGCAGGAGAAGGAAAACAGAGATCGGAATTTGGCAGGAACATAATAATACAGAAATCTCCTGTTCATGGAACCTGAAATTTTCGTGGAAACAATCGAGCATTGTTGAAGGAAAGAAAAGCAACAGTGACAGATGAAATATAGAGTGGGGCCCCCTTTTTGTTAAACAGTAAACAAAGCGCCATTCAGGCCAGGTCCATTCTGTCATTTATAAAGATAACTTCTTCTGTGCACTGGAGGGTTTGCAGCAAATGGCTGCACTTCAACAAATCGAGTGTAACATCTTTCACAGTTGCCAGAAAAGTGAGTTGAGGAGCTGGCCGGGGGGGCGCCAAACAGAAGTGAAGGGACGCATCCCAAGTTACCAAAGAGATGCACAATAAGTCTATAGGGAGCATAGAAATCTCAAAAGTAAGGGAGACAGCATTTTAAAAAGGACCACAATCTTAGACTTTCAGCTCAAGGACAGTGGCTAATTATGAAGGAACATTTTTGCAGGGACAAGAAAAAGTATGAACATTGGTGATGGTGAATGGTTATGAAAGTGTGTGTGTGTGTGTGTGTGTGTGTGTGTGTGTGTGTGTGTGTGTGTGTGTGTGTGTGTGTGGTGGTGGTGGTGGTGGTGGTGGGGGGGAATTATTGTACTGTATGGCAGGGAAACTATGGGCCTCAGTCTTATGTCTTGCCATCATGAGGTCATAATTGGCAACTTTAGTGCCCAGTAGAACTGAGGTTGGTACAACTGCCGTTGGTTTGGACATCTGGAACCTCGACACACAGTGGCCCACTTTCTCCATCACTGTCCTTGTTCTTTTCTTTTTTTTCCCCCCTCATGTAGAACAAGTCCTGGTCCCCAAATGGGCAAATATCTCAAGTCTACTCCCTTTCATTCTCGGCTCATAAATGGATTTATGTAACTAAGGGGAAAAATCTGAACATTACCTTCAACACCGTCGCAATTAGGCTTTCTCTATTGTTGATCGAGGAGCTCGGGAGGGACAACAGCTCTTTAGCTACAGTTAGACCCAACGCTAATTCTGTAGTTTTTTCATTCTTTTTTTTTCCTTTTCTGCTATTCTTTTTCTCCATCTGAATAAATTAATGGTGCTCATTGAGAACGCTCACACAAGGGAAGGAGCAAATGTCTCTCTCCTTGCAGCAACTGGACTTCTTTTCCCTCTTTGTCTTTGGGCCCTTGTATGTTTTTTTTAAGGACTGTGAGAAGAAGGGCCGGGATAGAATCGGGGAGGGGAGAGTGTAGCCACGTTTCATGTGACACGTCAATTGGAAAATCAAAACAGGGGTAGTTCATTTGCTCCACCCAGATGAGGCCATCTAGCAGAGCCATGATGAATAGGGGTCAGGCAAGCCACACCTCAAAGATTTATGATTAAGGCTTATTATGTTGGGAAACTGACATTGATTGCTGATTTAAACCAGTGAAACCAATTAATTTGCCAGTGCTGAATAGAAAGCATGGTCAACAGTGTGTGTCATTCTGACAGGTTGGACGGGAAGAAGCCGGGTAAAAGCGAAGGACTAAATGAACGGTTCAGGCTCTGTTTGGAGGTGGTTAAAAGTTACCACGGGTGATTGACAGCTGATACAAAAAAGGAAAGAAAAATGAGATCTGAAGAGCAAAACCAGAAACCCCAGCCACTGATCTGAGTAATTGCCCAAAAATTTGGTTCACAGAAGACATGTACAAGCTGCTGTTTTAGCAATGCTAAGATGGTTTCATTCATGGGCTGGCACTGAGAAAACCTGAGTAAATGAATGTGAAACTAATAAAATCAGAAAGCTGACAGACATGGTTGAACAGAAAAATGTGCTGTATTTCCACTCCGGGGGAAGCGAGCACTGTAGTGGATTAGACGCTGACTAAAACTCAAAATGCCTCAGCAGCCTGCTGCTAACCATGTGTCTGACCACTCATACTGTGCTTCAGCTCTTTTCTGCATTTGTCAAAAAAAAAGAAACAAGTGATATACCTACCACAATCTATTACCCAAGTGATTTCTGTGCTGTGTTCACAACAAATGCCACATTACGCTCGGCTGCATGTTATTTTCTCTGTGGTTGTTGGGGAAGCTTGTGTTTACCAATACCTTTTCCTCTGTGTTAGCTTCTCCTTTATTCTTCCTCTGGCTCGCTCAGAGGACGCATGCATCATGACAGTGCTTCAAAATGAAATCATTAACTAAATTGCTTTCTTAAAAAGCCACAAGTGTGCGGCAGGATTTGTGTGTGTTTGGTTGTGTGTGTGTGTGTTTGGCTGTGGGCCATGGGCCTCTGGTTCCCAGGCAGCCTCTGCCCCAGCTCTGTTGTGGTTCCCTGCCACCACACTCATTATGCTCAGCCTCAGCACAGCACGGTGCAGGGCTGCGGCTCGCCTCGCCTCACTCACTGGGCTAGTAGGAAATAATCTGGTAATCTCAAACTACTCCTCCATTTCAACTGGGGCCCCATTCACACAAAGAGACCCTTTGTCCTGAAACATTTATGACCACTCTTTGAATCTCAATCAGGGAATCAATCAAAAGGACATTAAACAAATATGGTTTTATATTTGATGTTAAAAGCTTAAAAGGGAATTTTCTGTGGCGCTGACCTGATTTTATACTCCTCTGGTATCAAACAACGATCCCTGCTGTGGCATTTCAAAATGCTAACAAACTTCAAATAATGGGGGAAATATCCATATCAGCGTCAAATATCTATGAACACAGACTTTAAGTATGATTAAAAAATACTTTACCCTGATAAAAACACACACAGACATTATGTAACAAAACTATAACTTTCAGGACACTTTATCAATTTGCCTGAGATAGATCTCAATAAACAAAGTAAACAGAATGGAAGGTAAATAGGGAGTGAAGGCCAGACAAATATTTGATAAGAGGATAGGGACTGTAGCTGAGCTGTATGACAGGTTAGCTGAGGGCCCCACCTACCAACACACACACACACACACACACACACGCACACACCTAACCCTCAACCCTGACTGTCTATCTGCTCTCCACTGAGCTGAGGATAGCAGATGTGTCTTTCACAGCCTGTAGAGTGTGTAACCAATCTGCAAACAATAGCTAGAACTTGACAAAGGTCGCTGCACTTGCAACACACTCTTTACAGTAAAGGGCAGTCAAATCCCATTGGCCACTTAGGTAAACCATGCCCTTTAGTTTTTTTACTTTACAGACCACTAAGCACAGTCTGTAAATTGTGTGTTTTCTGTTAGTGTCTAGGCCCATTAGTCAGCCACTATAATGCTATTTGATCTGCTATGTAAGCCCCTTTACAAAGTTTAAGTCACCTTTTTAACCTCCTGTTAAGCTTACAGTTGGTGTAAACATGTTCAATCCTATTAACCTAATAATGTACATGGGTCAAAGTGCCATGTGCTAGAAGCCCGTTCAGAGTCTTAATTACAACAGACAGCCATGACAGTGACAAAGATCCAGCATCGGCCATGCTTTCATGTACCTGCCATTGTGACCGCAGGATGTGGGGCAACTAGAGTTAGGTTTCATACCACAGATCAGTATCGCTTCTATTTTGATACTGTTGAAAGCTTATTTAAGGATTTTCAGTTCAATGGCTATAAACGCATTTAAATGGGAAATGACAAAAATGTAATTCTCATGAATAAACCAAACACACAGAGGGAAAATGTGTTCCTAAATTAACCACTGACTGACAACAACTTGACTCCAGGCTTGCCAAGAAGTGGTGCCAGGTGCATGTAGCCAAGGTGAGCTGCATCATTATAGAAAAAAGACCTTAGCTCTGTAGAAAAACATTTAATACTTCTCCCGATAGAAAAGGGGGATTGATTTCTTTGATTTACAAAAAGTCACATAGGGTGAACAAATGTGAAATAAAAGTAAACGTTTTTGTTGTAGGTCCATTGTCAGAGGAACTTACAGAACATGTCATTCTAGAGACTTAAATATAGACTATCAGGCAAACAGTCGTGCGTAATGAGAAGAAAGGTGGTAAGAGGCAGCTGGTTGGGTGTGTTCAAAAAACGCCCCGAGAGTATCTTAATGCAATCATGCACACATGTATACATCACCGTATGTAAACGCATATATGTAATGTACATACTTTACATCTGTGTGCAAAATATAGTGAGAATACCATCAAATACAGACTTGATTAAAAAGTAGCACATAAAAACTACACAGTGTGAAAACGCACAAAGGAAACCTGAGTATGTTTTCTGCTGCTTAGTAAAAATCCCCCACATTTCCTCCCTTGCTGCACATTTATGTTGTTCATGTTTTGCTGTTTGCATTCACTCTTTCACATTCAGATCAGATGGCGACCAGTCTGCACTCACAGATCACTGTGTCACCAAATGCCACAAATCTTAAAATATAAAAATATCAACCTCTCAATTAAAGAGTTCACAACTAATGTGCATTTTAATGATGTATGTCTGTTAATACATTTAATATTATGTGGGCTGTATAAGCAAACACTGTATGATTTTGTAAAAGCAACTGTACTGATTTTGTTTCTATGTCTGCGTATTGGAGACTGTGTTGTGCAGAGTTTGTGCAGTCTATAAACCCTCCTCTCTGGTGTCAGCAGGGCAGCCGTCCAGCATCAGCCTGGCATATCAGCTATAAACGGCAGCTGCATCACTACAGCACAGTCTAAAAATACAGGACCCGGTTTCTTCCGTTTCCCTGTATTCTCAATTGTGTGTGAAACTTAAGCTGAGAAACCCTGTCAGACTAGCTTTATGTGGAAAAAAATGAGTATTGGTTTTGGACTTGTTGAGGAGCGAGTAACAAATCCCCAGTATTTTGACAGCAAAATGCAAAAAACATTATAGCGCGAGAGACCTTTTTTCTCTTTGCTTTCGAGCCAGGTTTTTGAGAAAGCTCTCTAAAAGCTATGAAAAGTTTCAAAATTTTCCCACAACCCCCTCCTGGGTGTGCCTGTAAAGTGCTTCACTCCCGTCTCTTGAAAAGCTCTAAGGGATTGCATCATGGGACGGGGTGTAAGACGATGGTAGCAACATACTGTAACATGGAGGAAATACCTCATGTTGGTTGATTCATAAACACCTTGTGCACTGGCTGGCTGGCCTCTCAGACTGGTCTGTGCTGTGCTGGTTGTAGTGGTAGAGCTGTGCTGCACTCAGTGCCAAGTCCCTACACTGGCCTGTATGCAGTGTATGTAAGGACACACACACACACACACACACACACACACGCACACACACACACACACACACACACACACACACACACACACACACTCAGAAACACAGTCGCACAGATTATAGCGTGGCTCTGTTGTTAATTGAGTCTCAGCCTTTGTGGTGTCTGTTATCTCTCACTAATAGCATACATTGGCCCTCTCTCATTATCAGAGTGGGTCTTTATCAGAGACCCTTGTTTGATACAGTTAGAGTCGATGCATTATGAACCGCACACCAAGAGTCAACAGTGATCTGCATATTCAATAACTTCCGTAATTATATGCGCAATTCATCAGATGGGATGTGATTGCAGGGGAAGTGGAATAGAGTGGAATAGAGAGGAGCAGAGAGGTCTGATTCCTGGAGGACTAAAGTCTAATCACAAAACTAACATGATAATTGAAATCTAAATTGAAAGGCTTAGCTCTCAGGGAGAGTATGTCAGACATGGAGTGTAGAGGCGCTAGTGGGAGTGAAAGAGAGGGAGAAAGACTAGCAGGAAGAAATATAGTTTAAACTGTGCATGTAGTACACAAGCAGCCAACAATACACCTAGGAAAAAAAATATTATAACAAGTACCAAAAAAATTAACTCCCTGGAAGCTTGAAAAAAAAAATTGAAAAGATTTTGACATTCTTCAGTCACTTCTAGGCACATATTTCAACTCCTAAGTGACTCATAAAACGAACCACTTAGTTACTGCTCATTTCGGTTGTAGTGTCATTTCTGTAAAATGATGTTAAGTTACTTTCAATTCGTGGTTCGATTAGGAACTCCTCTACTGGCTCATCAATTTAAAAATGTACTTTTATTATTGCAACCCTTTACTGATGACTAACGGCAAGTATTAAAAAAAACAGTGTGTATATATATATAAATATATATCTTGTTTTGCTCAGCACACTCAGCCTAGTCCTGGAGAGTGTGCGTCAGAGGGCTGTTCAATAATGGCTCAATATTCCACACTGTCACCATCATCCCTCTTTGCTTGAGTAAACTGCGCTACGTGGCCTTTACATTCTTATTTTTTAAGTCTTATTTTCAGTTGACTGAAGTAATTGCTTAACAACATTAGTGTGAAAAGGGACATATTGTGCACTGCATTGAACAGAATGGTCAGAGTGTCTAATCACTTTTGCTGCCCATTAATCCTTTTGCCCTCCTTTTGCAAAAACAGAAAATAAGCCAAGTAGTCTGCCTTTACTTTAAGATGATTCTTTCCTTTCACACTGGGATAGTTTAACTCATTTTAACAAACACAGTCTGTGACACAATCATATAAACAATTTTCTTTTCAGATGCATCTAATCAAAGAAAGTATTGTGCTGTGGTATTGCACTGAAACAAAGCTGTCCTCCATTTCACCTCAAAGGCAGTGCAGCCTTCACATCCACTTCTCCTGTTTTACTCATGGTGAATGCAACCCGAAGGAAGAACTGCAGAAAAGTCCTCTGTCTCATTCTCCTCCCCCCCTTTCTCTGCTGCCCCCCCTCCCAACCACAGGATTCATATTCATCCCTCAATAACATTTAATTAGTAATGCCAAATTCATTAACCTGTACTGCTGTTACGCTGGCCTCAGCCATAAATTAGCTTAATGTGAGCAGACGTATTGCAGCTGTAATAAGGGACATAAAACTCAAAGAGAAACACATACTGTTCCTCCGTAGTCATGGATCATTATAACTCAGCAGTGTTTTAGACCATTCCTTCTCAGAGTAGCAGCTCTTTAGCAGCTCTCAACTGTAAGCCCGTCAAACATTTTTCTGTTATGCCAAAGAAATTTGTTTTATACTGACTGAAACGTAAAGAATATTATAAAAATGCATTAGTCATGACGACCAGGATTTTCATCACCACTTCTCATCTCAACATTTTTGGAATGCTTCTTGCATGTAATATCACTGAGGTAATGAAAAAGGAAAAATCGAAAAGAAGCTGAAAAATGTTGTTATGCAGCAGTAAGTGCAAGTCAAGAGTGCATTACTTAAATATTTAGTTTTTTCTTTAAAGATTCGTGTAGAGTTCATGTTGTTTTTAGCTGAGCTGAGGTGCCAGAAGCTGATGCAGAATTGGCTGTATCAGTAAAAGAGATGCAAGAGACAATTCTAACAGCTTCTGACATCTCTGTCTAATTGGTCCAATGCTTTGGCATCTTGTTTGTGTTTCTTTAATCAGCTGAGGGAATGTGTACATTTTGGCTGTGGGGCATGTTACCCACTTTACTGTGATGAGATATGTTACTATTAGCCTTTTCTGTCAATCTTGTTTTCCTTTAAAATCTTCCAAACAGACAAACTTGTGGTTTTGTTTCTTGGGCAGACAGACGGATTCAGGAAACAACCTGCTATTGTAAAAGCCTCGGACGACCTTCACTGTCCGAGGATTACACGTTGACCTTCCTGCCCCTCCATCCCCCAGTGATCTCGCCTAACAACTCGCACCAAAGAGCCTATTAGGCCTGGATCCCACTTTGTTGTTAAAAAGGGTCTTGTCCTTTCAGAACACTCACTTCCTCGCTTTCTGTTTTTTCAAGCTTAGGTGCTGGAGGAACACAAGTCCATTGTTCCCTCGCAGATGGAAGTTGGAGTTACCAGGGTAACAGCTCTAATCCTCCCTTTTTTTACCACTTTTTTTCATATCAACAGTCTATCGAGTGCTACCTTTTAAGTCACAGCGCAAGAGCGCTCGCTCACTTTTAATTAGCTATGATTCTGTTTGCCAGGAGACAGCATGATGAGCTAATCGAAAATTTACGAAATAATGACGTACTGCGAGCAGCTACTTCTTTCTCCTGCGGCCTGCACCAAGAATAACAATAATGAGGCCATTATCGAGGACTGCACTTTAAAACGCTGCCCTGCCACCAAAACAGAGGACATAATTGTTCTGGTGTTTTCCATACAATCAACAACCCATTGTTGATGACTTGAGAACTAAGGGAGCAAAGAATGGGTGCCATAATGATTGGTCTGTGCTGCCATGAAGATCCTGCACAAAGTGTCCACTGAGGAAGGACCTTGATAGACTACTGATTTTTCTTGTAAGGGCTCTGGATGAAGACAACTGTCTGGCTTTGTAAAAAGAAGAAGAAAAAAAAAAGTCCTTTCTGCTTTTTGTCCGTCTTGCCGCTCAAATAGCCCCCAAGCCGCATTAGAGAGTAACCATTCATATGGTGAAAGGCTGGGAGTCACACAGACTCATGTGAAGGGGCCACATAGTTGCTGGAGAGAATGTCCATTTATATAACCCCTCTCTAAATCAGAGGAAATATTACTGATCTTCGGCAGAAGATAATAAAAGGTGTGTTTGTTATCTATAAGAAAACTAGACGTTGCCAAGAAAAGAATGACTGCTTCTATGCATATATTTAAAAAGTCAATGTAGTTCACCAGTCATGTGTCAACTGAGCTTTATCTAACATGTCAAGATAACAAGACAACTCAATTAGATAATTAGATATCAATGCTCCAAAACTAACTGCATTACAAATGCAGTCCAGCCATCAGGGGATGAAAATTTCCCGGAGAGAAATTAGGATAAATAGGCAGAAAATAACATATTTTGTCAAAAAGTTCCACATCTTAACTTACCGGGTGAGAGCTCAGCGGGTTCGTACAAACACGGTGCTGCACCTATTAGCTGTGCACCATTGTAAAGGAGTGAGAGAGACGGAGCTCGAGGGCAGGAAAATGCTAAGTGGGCCCCTTAGCCTAGTCAACCTTCAGTGGGTTTCATTTATCTTCATCTTGTTAGACTAAATTAATTAACAATCTCAATGTTACACACTTTCTCCTTTCATTACATCAAATAATGGAAGAAATGTAGGGGGAGGTCCTGCCCACTGGGAGCAGACAGAGACTGAAGACATCTCTCTCTCCCTCCCTCTCTCCCTCTCTCTGTCTCTCTTCCTTCCTCTTTCTCTCTCACACTAGCTCTCATTTTCGCAGTCTCTTTGACTACACAAACAAAAAACCTGTTAAACGTCTTCCATAAACATATAAAAAATTGATCTGAAATGAAAGCACATCCTCTTTTCAACAAAGAGAAAATCTGCGAGGCTTACAATAACATGAGCATGAATAGTAGTCTATTAAAGACACAGCAGAAAGCTATCAAAAGTTTCGAACTACAGCTATCTGTACATCAGAGAACTTCTGTGTTAACTTTTGTGACATTGAGAATATAAAACTGAGCATTATTTTTGTGACATGTGTGTAAAATTTGAAGATTTTGATGTATTTTTCATGACGGCCACACACTTTTACAGTTATTAAAACTCAGCGTATGTGAAGTGTGACTCAAAACCAAACTCATGACTCATAACAATAATGAAAAGGCCCATCCGGTGTGCGACTGAGATATAACATACAATTAAAAAGTCAATAACATCTGCACATTTGTTTAGAAATGTATGAGCATGCTCAGAAAGCCCCTTTGACCTAATTCAGTTGCTTGGGAAAAAGATACTGGGATTCTTCACTGGAGGAATGTCTAACTGCCACATCCATCCACCCCTGTTTCTATCCTTTGCTCCCCTTTCACCCCTACCCCCACCCCACAGCCCACTCCAGGACACAAGTCTTATCCAAGCCAAAGGCCTAACCCTGAAGCAAAGCCTGCCTTTAATCTTGGCCTGATTGTTGAGGCCTCCAATCTACAAGCCAGCATGCGTGATATCTCTCTACTGGCTCTTCTCCTTTAATTAAAACAGACACTGACAGAAGGATGTGGATTAGCAGTGCAATAATGTGTTTACTTAGAATGATCACTGTGTTTTCTCACAGCTATGAGAACAAAAGGAAATTGTTGAGAAGTAGCCGAGGTCAGAGGTCTTGTTTTTCTTTTTTTTCTCTTTCCTGTTGTCTACGTAGAATTGAAAGTCTTGGTAAATTTGAGATTTGCTTCTGCCAGACCTTTTCTAGCACAGTTAGTTATCCACCAAACTAGTCTCGACAGGTGCTGAGAGTTAAACGCCGCTATCCACTTTGTATCATTACTTTGTGCCATTAAAAAGCGGAAACGAGCAAAGCCAGAGCGCTCTCTGAAATGTAACATGCTGAAACCACAGCAGATACACCAAATAGATTAGTGCCTCGTCATGAAAGATAAAACAGATACTGTACATTTTCGCATTACATACTTTGTTTATTGCAGCAAATAGTATTTACGAATAGGAAGTAAATATATGCAAGTGATAAAATATGTAAATGATAAATAAAAAGAAATGGATTAAGTCAGCGATCACAGTTAAATGTGACTTATTTTTAGTGTGTTTTAAATGATTGAATTCTAAAAGATAAATAAAATAAATTTAAATGCATATGGGATTTTGCTCTCTTTGAATTCCTGAAGGACATTTCGACTAGCCAGAGTAATGGTATCAAATCGTCCTTTCTTTTTAAAATGCCCCCAGCAGTTCTGAGAGAGAAAAAAATGCTGTTAATTTAATCAAATAAGTGACCTTTTGAAAAAGAAATCAAAGAGGATTCATTAGCTTTAGTAAAGTTTGGCTGACAGCAGCTTTGAAAGGCAGATGCTGCTGCTGTGGCTTCTAATGAGCCAACCCTAATTAGGGAGCAACACTGCAGCCTAGAGAAGGTGGTTGACTAGGAAAGGAGCCAATGGTAAATACACTCTCTTATTTACTTCCTCTGTGTGTGTAATGACAGCACAAATTTTTAATTAGAATCACAGGAAGGGTAAAGACAAAAAATGTAAATCTTTATGGTAGGTTGAATACAAACACGGAACAAAACAGGAAACAACAGTACAGCAGAGAACAGATATGCCAGCCTCACCCCAACATCCCTGATTAGGGTGGTTATGGTGAGGGAGGGCAGCTGGGGGAGAGCGGTCAGACAAAAGCATGCAGTGTACAGACACAGAAAGCCTGATCTGGAGGTCCTTTAAGCCGTGAAAGGGAGAGGAAGGCAAAAAAAGGGTGGTGGTGGTGGGGGTTAGAGCTCATCTACATGTGTCCCTTAGGTTGTTGATGTGTGCTTTCAGTCTGACTGGAGGCTATCAGGGTGAGCATGCCAGTCAGCCGCACACTACATGAACACAATCATAACACACAGCTTGGGTAAATATGTTAGAATCCACGTTTGACATTGTTCAAATATACAGACACATGTGAACGCACACACAGGACAAAGTCTAAAGCTAACAATGTGTCAAAAAGCTTAACCCCTGTTAGCCCGCTGTACCACCCCCTGCCCGACCTGTGATCCTAAATGGCAACAACGGAAATGAAACTAACCTCAGTAAAAAGCTGCTACGAAGAAAGCCCTCCATGTCAGCGTGTGGGGGTTCTGGCAGGAGAAAATCACAAAGAACCATTTTCACTATGAAACGAGTGATAATCAAGAAGAAGAACAAGGGGGAAGGAGGGAAAGAAAGCAAGAGAAAAAGAAAAACACATAGAGCATACATCGTCATCCTATAATAAGGCATGTCTTTAATTAAAGCAGAAATATGGCTACGAACCCATCCTCTCTTTTATGAACTGACATCATTAATTATACCTCTTTCCATCGAGGGAGTGGATTTGCATACAACATCGGTTTGCAATGAGAGCCTGATGATATGTTTGCATCAAATAAACTCTGCCTACTGATCTCTATACAGTCTTTTTCCACGCCTGTGTGTAGATATGCATAAACATGTACATCCAGCACTGTAACCACAGATCCCAGAGCAGCCCTGGTCTGTTCAGAGTAGCAAACGGTGGTCCAGCTGCAGCCCATGTGTGGCGAGGGTGCTGTGGCTTCTGGGAGCCCGGCCGCAGGGGACCCGAGCTGGGACTTGCAGCGTCAATGAGGCAAAAGGATGTGGTCATGATGTCACCACTCGTAGGGGTCGTTCAGAAGCCTTACCCACAAAATAGTGGAGACACATGGCTAAAAATGACTTACAACAGGTTTCCATTAGCCTCTGTTATTGGTCTGTATCATATTCACTTTTATTGTGTTAGGATTGGATGAAAATTGATTAGGACTTCCATGTGCTTTGTTTTAAAAATGAGCTGCGATTCCAGAAAACAGATTTGTGAGTGGGACTTTTGTCAGTGGTGGAAATTTAAATGTCTCTCAGATCTCACAGCTAGCCGTATGAAGACACCCAGCCACTGAAATATGGCAAGGATATCTCACAGAAATATTTTCAGCAGTAAAACAAGTCATTTCACTTCACAACATTTCTTCACTCAAACTTTAAAATCCAAGAGCTTTAAAGTCTGCAGATCAAAATGCCTGCTGTGAGAGTCTCTACTTTTTTTTAACGCCAATGAAACACTCTTTTCTGAGCTTCTTCTGTTACGACACACCCTCACGCACATCATCCTGAATAACACAAAACACAACAGCAAATGACATCTCAGACCTTAAACACCTTAAGTTTTCGTGACATGGGTGTAATTTGGCATTTTCTCCCCTCGCTCTCGTCGCTCATGAGACAAAGCCTCTGAGAGAATGGAAAGAATGAGCCGGGCCCAAGGACACTGTGCCTTTCAGTCTGGCCAGCACTTAGCGAGGCAGTGGATCCACAAGGCCCAGAGGGCTCAGCCGAGACTTTTCTCACAATAAGGTGTCTAGGGAGGCGGGAGTGGCATAGCTAGGGGCGCTGCAGCTCTGCTCTTTTCTCCACTCAGCTGGGCCCAGAGCACATAATACCATCACCACGGCACAGCACACCGAGCCAGTGACAACGTGAGAAAACAACCGTCAAACAGTGCAGAGCAGATCAAGCGTGTCTCCTCACTTCTCTAAGTGCAAAAAGCACACATACTCTGAGGCGGGCACACACAAACTAAAACAATTACCGACACAAATGTGAATTTGCTCTGAACTTACAGTACATGCAAACAAATTCTAGTACACATTTACATACTGCAGAGCTAGAGTTCAGAAACTAGGAAGAGGAATAGAAACAGACTTTGATGATTTTGTTATCTGAATGTGTGTTTATTTTACCGGCACCTGAATCCTTCAGCAGACTTGCTAAAACAGTTAAATAGCAGCAGAGAAAATGAAATAGATTAGGCTTTGCTCAGTTTCTATCTTTATCTCTGGTCTTATTCCATAACCCTTGTTCTTTTACTCTCTGTGTGCTTGTGTTTCCTCAGCTGTGCCTGCTGTCTACAGTCCCACTGTGGTCAGAAACAACTGAACTTAGCCTATGGAAGCAAAGGTGCGGTTTGGAGCGCAAATAACCAAACTCAGGAAAAAGTGACTGAGCCACATTGTATTTGCTCTTCTCCGAACACAAAAAAACAAGAACGTCTTTAAATTAAGGCTAGGCCACAATTCAAGGGCAGGCTTTTTGGTGGAGGAGAAGCCGAGAGGAGGAGAGACATCACTAAGTTGGCCTGGACCAGTCCGAGCAGCACGGCAGCCCTTTCGAAGAATGAGCCTCTGCCAAAAGCTGCCTCTGCCTAACCAAGTCTCCCACCATCTGCAACAAATGTGCTCTATTAAAGCAGTACCATATGGACAACAAGCTAGCTATTAACACGGCTTCAGCACATCCCCTTAACCTAGCCCAGATTTCAAACTTCCAGTCAAATTGACTGCTGATTTAATGCACCGCCAGCAGCCATGTGGGTCTTGGCACGAGACGGCACTCTCAGCCTTCAGTCATTAACAGGCTCACGTAGAGCGCGGCGCACAGCGAGACACAGAAGTTAGCTACACACATCCTACCAGCAGCTACATCCCAGGTAACTCGGTATATACCTTAACCAAACCCATGTGACAAAATGTAGAAATATCCAGAGAGTCTGCACTGATCCAGGAACTCCAACCTTCTCAAGACGAGTAAATTATGGCTCAAAACACTGTAATATACAGTCTGGAAACAAGCTTATGAAGGAGATCTACCCACAGAGCTGCTGCAGTGGCAGCCTAAGTGGTGGCTTATGTCTCAGTTCTTCCACAGTGATGGAGAGTGCATTTGCTCCCTCTGCATGGATCCAAAATGGCAGTGATTAACCCTACAGGGTGTGGAGGGGGGGCGCACTTTAATCCCTGTGGGCCGGGCGGCCATGTTGACGCCTCTCCCGTTTCTGAGTCATGGGGGGACCCACCCACCGTTCACAAAGCCATGCTCTCTTCTCCTCGACCATGACGCCATGGCTATGAGCCCTCTGTTCTACAACCCAGAGTCGCCACACACATACACACATTCAAACACACACACACACACACATTAACACGCACACCAAATCAATTACAGTTCTACGGTTTGAACCCAACTCCAAAGTTCAGTAATTTTGTTTATTTTTTCTGCTCCTGTCTCAACTGATACTGTACATTATTAGAGTGGAAACACATTTCTTTTCCCAGAGGCATGAATGTACAGTACACAGAGCTGTGGACTTCGTGAAGTCTGAATACAAGTTTGTTTTTGTTTTTGAACCTTGTTAATTATTAGCCAAGCTTGTTCTCTATGATAACAATCATCTGGTGATTTTTTTTTTATAGTACTGTTATTTAGAGATTGTATAGTTTAGACAGTTTGGAGCAGAAAAAAGATTAAACAGTCGATATCCTCCCCCACCCTCCCATGAAAAATTAACAATCTTTGACTTAATTAGAAACTGAAATGAACATCAACCTCAAAGTAATAAATGCCTGAATAAATATATTATTTGGGGGATTTTTCTATGGGAGTTCCCCTATGACTAGTGGAGGCAGCGCAGCATTGGCCACTAACGGACCCACTTTCTGTTGATATGACTGAACGTCTTACATGCACCTTTAAAATCAGCCAAACAAATGGATCATCCGACCGCTATGATTATTGTTTTTTTATTTTATTTTAAGAGATCTGCTTAAGATTTATCCAAAACATTTCTTTTAGATTTGTAACCCTTGAACATGAGACATAAGATCATTGTTCCACAACATCTCTGCCAGTAGTGTCCCAATGCAAATTGAAGTGATAAGCTAAAGACTGCCTGATGACAGTCTAATTAAATAACCCTGGCAGTGCTCTCAGTGGAGCAATGGGATGTGTGAAAAGGTACTGTTGGTTCGACAGGAGGGAGATCCAGAGAGAGGGGAAAAAAAAAAGCTGTCCAAGCAATCCCAACATCCCAGCAGACAGCTTTACGCCAGCTCAACACCCAGTCACATGAAATATGGTGATACCTGGTCCAGCACATGTGTCCACACACACTTACACCGACATATATGCATTTACACCTACAGTGTGGTACACACACGCACAGACACACCTAATGTTACCTTTACTAATAGCAATAGTGTCCCATTGAACCCCCCACCACCACCCTCCAACCTACACACACCGCACACACACACGCTTGCACGCATACACGTACATACACCTCAGTCAGAGCTGCCAGATGAGTAGTGAATTAATTTGTGTGAGCCACTCCAACATTAAGAAGGTGTGTTGAAAGGTGTCTGCTCATGTTTCAAATTAAACGCGCTGCTGGTCAGCATTAGCACCTCGCCACCCGTCGGCAACTGACACTTAGGGGGCTGGGGGGGATGGGAGGAAGGAGGGGAGCTCATCCGCCGTTCACACTGGAATAATTAGAACATGTCAGGAAGAATTAATTTCCTCATTTTTCAAAAGGATACACAGAAATTACCATGTTATTATATGACAGGGTCCCTGGGAGGATTGGATTAAATTTGATTTCTTGCGCAGCCCACACAACAAATTAAAGTCATAAATAAGATGGAAAGAAGCGGGGCACAGAGCATATGTTTATGGCAATGAGTGAAGCCAAGGGACCAGAAACAACTATCTTCATTTCATTTTATTTAAATCAGGCCGACACCGTGTGTCTGAATGACAGCAGTTGCTAATGGGTTGAGATTAGAGGCTCCTTGATATTAACACAGAGATCAAACCATTTCAGCTAAAAAGTGCAGGAACGAACAGTGTGTACGCTGCTAGATGAGCCTATTCTGCACAGAATGACCAGCTCGTGCCTGACCTTGACAAAACATTGTGATCTTGATTACCTCAGCTTTTCTTTATAATATCACACATACCACAGACAGCGTACTGAGTGTAATGTTTGAGAGGTGTAGGTAGCACCGTAACAACATTTCACTGTCCAAGTCAGTCAACCCCCGTTCATTATGGAGTCAGCAGAAAGCGTCTATTTTCAAGTCAAAAATGTCACCAGACACAATCATCTGGAAAGTTACACTTCAGTGAGATAATGGGACTTGTTTTGAGACAATTTTCACTTGTTCCATTGGCAATGTTTGTCCACCTATAACACGCAAGAAACACCTTTTAATATTTTTTAGTTTAAGTACATTTTTATGTAGAATTTTTTTCCAAGAGTTTAGAAACAGCGACATTTGCAGTTTATCCTTCGTGGCGTATGCTTTCCCAAGAGATGATAAAAAGCGCCAATAAGGAAAAAGCAAAAAGGGAATTCAGGACAATCAAATTAGTCGATCTAGGGTGAGATACATCCCAATTTAAAGAGCATATTCATGACCCAAACAACACAACACTGGTCACCATCTCTCCTTCTCGGTGCTCAGATTACACTTGTTAGCTTACTGTTACAATTTAATACTAGCTGCCTGGGAAGAGTTTTTCGACTCTTTCAAAATGGGCCGTCATTAGAGCCTAGCACTCCCCTGGGTGCCACAAACTTTAAATAATTTGCGAATCAATTAACTGGCTACTCTCAAGGCAACAGGGATTTCACACTTCGGGGTCGCGGTGCATTATCAGTTGGAGACGATTCATGGCGTTTTGGGAGAAAAGTTCATGGTTGAAATCATTAATTCATTTAACCGGACTTTTAGTTATGCATTACTTTCCACAGCTGGGGTAGCAGGAAGATTAACGGCATGTTCTCTGGTCCTGCTGTATAGAGCTACTAGGTGAAACTCTGTCCTACAGTACAAGGAACATACCTTGAGAACCAGGACAGCAGCCAAGTCCATATTAGGTTTTAATTCTTCTGAGAATTAAATAAAATCCACGAAACCTTAAAATAATGATAATAATAATAAAGGGTCCTTTTCATGCGATTAAATATGGACTATAAATAAATATATATTTTTTGTTTGAGCACTTTAAAATAAGGTCATTCATGACTACTATTGGTTCTTCCTTATCTACTGTTCTATATTTTTTTCTATGCCGCACCGTGTGACCTTGCTCAAAAAAATGCTATAAAAATTAAAAGTTTTAATACAGATGATAGATGATGTTCAGGAGGGTTTTCCACACAGGTAATGAATGACTCAATACACACTGAGCTCCTCGATGTAATCGAGGCTGATGAAATTAAAATCTTTGTTGGGCGGTCTTTGTCGAGCGGTCTCTGTTTAGCAACATGTTGACCATAATCACTGCAGGGTCAGTGTACTGAAGAGGCCCATTTGATAAATAATAGAAGAAGAATAACCATTCGAAGGTAATTCATTTTCATTTCACGGTGAAGTGCTGTTTATTTAATTTCTGACAAAACGGCTCCCCCACACCCTCCCCTCGAGTGGTGCCATCGACGGTCTGCTGAGGGCTGTGACTGTTGCTTATTAGATAAATGGTACATATTAACAAAGAGTGTATATGGTCTGTTCTAAAAGGTCCAACATCCTCAGGTGTTTCCAAATGAGACTGCACGCTTGTTATTAAACCTGTTCTCCAAGCGCTCCAGACATAAAAAAAATTACTCCCTGTCATGTTTGGAGATTAATTAATCCTGTAGGTCAAAGTATCCAGATATCAGATTGTATGAGGATCCAATTTAATGTCTCAGAAGAGTAGGATGGCAATGAATGCTCGCACACTAGGGCTTCATGCGGTATTTTCTTTTATAACAAGTACTGACAGGTGTCTGATAACATTACAGCGGCTGAATAAAAACATATTCTTAAAACTTCAGGGGTCAATTTTTTGAGGAGGACCATTTTTAAGTGGACCGGCAATGGACTCCTCTAGTGATCGGAAATTTAAACCATCAACAATGTTAAAAAAAAACTGCAGTTCCACAAATGGCCACTTGAGACTGCTTTCAAAAGAGAGTCAATCCCCTTAAGAGCCCCATATCAAAATGTCCAACTTTACAGCAGAAATAAACCTGTTTATAGCCTCTGGACTCTAAAGCCATTTTCCCCGTTAATGACAGCTGTACAGGCAGAACATTTTTATGTAACTCATTCGTTTAAATTATATTTACTTAAATTTATGCATAATTAAAGGCTTTGAGTAACAGCTAGCCGCTAGCTCTCAAGCTAGCTCTCAGTAGCCAGGCACCATTCCACTTGCCCTGTTAGCTGGGAGTTAAGCGGAGTCAGGCACTGCTAAGATGGCCACGGCCGGAGCCACCAAACTGAACTTCACAATGGCTCTTCAGAAACCTATGCGCGACATCAGCAAGACTGGTGCATGTTTTATACAGTCTACGCTAGCGACAATTTTTGTTTAATATTTCCGAACAAGCATATGGCTCATCTAGTAGCGTCTCGAGGTGTTGCTTTGTTTCTCACTGCATGAGAAACATTTTTCTTTGCAGTACGGTAGCTTTAAATTGATGCAGTCAATTCTTAAACACTGAAAACTAAAATTTCTCACTGATCAGCTGAAAACCGTGTTAACTCTTTTACAAATACTACTGTAGACGAAGGCATGGAAAGAAGTAGCTCCTTGGTTCTTAACCATAGGACATAAGCTAGTTTTTATTATTATAGTTAAAGTTTCAAAAGAGACATACAGTAGGTTGATAAAGTTAAATATCAGGTACATAAGACCTGCTCACACTAGTCATTGATTCTGTAAATAATAGCAGTCAAATATCTATATTTTTATTATCTGTCAACAGTGTGTGCAGTGATGTCTTTACTGATGTGTATGCAGAGCTTTTAATAACTTTGATTAATTAGCTGCTCTCATTATGTTCATCAGTCACCTTCTACATGACTGAAATGGTCGTACTGTGCCATTCACAACGAACTCAATGAAACAGCAGCAGCAGCAGCAGAAAGGGTAGGAAAGCTCGCTGGTAGACAGGTGCATGTTCATCTGAGCAGAAGACAGTCAGTGTGTGACGTGAAATGGCATGATTAAACAATGGTAAATGGCCATGAACTTTGAATTGAGAGAGACATTTCCCAGCTGTTATTGAAGAGCTTCACATGCACATTAATATGACTCCCATGATATCTCCAACTGACATTTGGAAGAAAAGAATAATATCAACTGTAGTTCCTCACCTTTATTTGCTTAATATCTATGATACATTTTTATTAGAAAACCTGCAGGAGCAGCAGCTGAGCAAAGATTGTTCAAGCGATATTTGTATTGATGCGGGGAGTATTCTTGATTCTGTTTTTTTTAAAGCAAAAATGCAGTAATATACAGCAGCTGTCTTCCTGAATTTGCTTAAAAATTTTCACTTATACCCCTTTTGAATCTACATATTTTGGAATACAAACAGATTGATTCTGACTTGGTTTAATCATTAAAAAGGATGAATATGTGTTCCTGTATGTGTACGCAGTTGAGATTATCTGTTAATGTTTAATTCAGCTCTTTTACACCTCAGAGACACTTCAACATGTGTGTAGACTTTTCATAATGAGATCAAATAAAGTTTCATTTTATTCCAAACCATTTTAAAGGCTTATTCTGATTACTGATATTCAAGGTTTCACAGTTTTGACTTCTGTAAATTCTGTAAATTACTTTTCTCAAAAAGGTTGCACTAGTGTAGGAATTGTATAGTGTATAAATTGTTTCTCTGCATAAGATCACAATTAATGCACACTAGAAATATGACCTTAAACTCAGATGCAAGAAACAGGATGGTAGCACAGGAGAAGCAACAGAGAAAGGAAATAAAATGAATCATGAGTGACAATACTGAAGCGAAAGTGCAAGAAAAATAAGTTGGAGGATCTAATGTTTAGAAGGTCTGTCAGTAACTTTGTGGCTATATACGTGTCTAATTGTGCATACATTGTGTGCCTACCCAATTGTCCACCTCATTTGACGCAGGTGCTCAGTGTGGGTGAAAGACAGCAGGGGTGTGTGAGACGTGGCAAGACAGGAAAAGCTGAAGAGGCAAATTGATACTTACAAAAACTGAAAGACTCAATCCCCAGCTCCCAGCGATCACTGGTTGGTTGATTTTAAATTCATGTAAAAACCTGAAATGTAAGCAAGAAGAAAACGGATGTTTTAAGTGTGTGTCGTTGTATGCAATTTTATACGAATTCTACGAAAAATACAACATTTAAATATTGTTATTAATGAGTTTAAATAGCTTTTATTTGATTATAAAACACCAGTAAATTTCGAATGTGGTTATTATCAACAAGGGTCTTAGATAACTGTATTTACCTACACTGGAACAAATAGAGACAGAGCTAGAGGAAGAGAATTGGGGCCGTGGTGACTGTTGGCTGAGGGTCAGAGTCTCCACAGCTGAGCTACTGTGAGACAGCTTTGTTAGTGTCTGACCTCCAGTCCTCACAGCTGCCTGTCAGCAACGGCCATCCGTCCTAGACAATGTTTGAAATCTACTTCTCCGCTGCCTCATTAATCTGTCTTCCAGTCGACAGATTCTACTAATAAACAGCTTTCATATAAAGCGGTTGTTTTATTTAATTTTGCTTTCTTTCTTCAAGTGCTGCCTTGCTAATGATTTATTTATTTGGGGGGTGCATGTTCTGCTAGTTTCAGCATGTCTTGTTGAAGTCCTGCAACTCCAGAGCTTTGTTGGAGAAAAAAAATACCCAGGAAACTCCAGCACAGTGTTAGTGTGTACAGTTTCAGGCATCACCGACGGCACATTTCACCCACAGTTAAGAGGTAATGACAACAGAGGGAAGACAATCCACTGATCGGACCATCTAGCTGGAGGGATGAAAATGCCGTTAGCTCATTCATGTTCATTTTCTCACATTATCTTGTGTTCCACAATACGCCAAGATCTCATTACCAGCTGATTTATACAATTAGTCCGCCTCAGCACTGCCAATTAAACAAGGCCAAGGGTTTTTTGAGGTCACGCTTAACTGATCTGTCACTAATTTGCACTACAGCACCTCAGTCTCCTATCGCCAGGGCCAATAAGCCACCAACAACAAGACCAGATAAATGTACTGACTATACCACTGCACTGTTGCACAGTCTGCCACGTGGGAGGCTGCAAGGTTAACAGAACTCGCATAGAGAATAAAAGGCAAGAGTTACAGAGAGGTCTGAATGTAGCGACCTTGAGGCTGGAGGTGACAATGGGGGAGAGGGGACCCAGGTGACCCCAGCTGAATGGAAAGCTGTTGCATGAATAGCACCTCTGAGTTTAAAGTCTTCTCCTGCCTCTCAAATAATGCTAAACACACATGATTTCACTGTTCTGAACTCTGCTCCAGCCGCAACCACCCACTCCTGTACACACACACACACACACACACACACACACGATTAACTTGTATTAGTAGCTATTCAGTCCACACAACAAACCACATATTACATGGATGGGAATTCAATAAACCAGCCTGTGTCAAACATCTGACTATAGGCTTAATTCCTGTTGTGCCGAAATAAACGAGAGCTCTTATAATTACAGAGTAGACATTAACAAACCTTTGAATTCATAATCTGATGTTAATTGAGAACAATGAGGTAAATAATAAATGGGGAAATGTATTCCTATTCATCGGTTATTTAAGTTCATTATTTGTCTGAGGGAGAAAAAAAACCAAAAGAATTTATAATTGCAAATAATGAGCGAACCCAAATGATATTATAATGAAGCCAATGCAGTTATCCCTGTGGTGTAATAAGAGTCAGTGTCAACAGGCCTATTGTAGCTGCATGTAGCAGCTTTTTTCCTGCTGTGCATTAGACCTACAGGCAGGAAACATAAAACAGGCACTCTCCATTGCTAATTAGAGGATGGGGGACTTATTAAACCCAATTGCAGTCAACCCTAAATTCAAATTATTAGTTCTCTACATTTTTATAAAGAAATTGTCAGCACACTTAACCGATATACTTTCTGTTTTGTTTTTTGTTAGAAACAGAAAAGTGTTGGGTTGAGAGGAAGAAATGCCAAGTAAATGTGGCCCAAAGCGAACAGTCAGAGTGAGGCACAAGGACTAGTTTGCTGGTGAAATAATTTCCCTTCACTATAAATACCGTTGGTTTATCTCTTGGATACTAAAAAATCCAAACAGACTGATGGAGCTGACATCAAAGGAGCAGGGACTGAGACCTCACAGCCACCTGTGGCATTTCTGTCAAAGAGTGGCCTTTTCTCCAGCTTTGGCTGGTCAGGGCTACCTCTCTGTCACACACACGCACAGACAGACGCACAAGACACACAAAAGAAAAGAGTGAAAATGCAAACATGCGCGCGCAACCTAGAGTCGCCACTAAAGCACTAAAGCTTTCATATGCAGTGAAGCGAAGTGGAAAATTATAGCATCATTTCCAGTGCTGAAATTTGTAGGGGAATTCACACACACACACACACACACACACACACAAACACATACACACATACACACATACACACATACACACACACACAGTGTTGTAAAAAGTACCCAAAAGTCATACTTGAGTAAAAGTAAATCATGTTAAAATATTACTTTGGTAAAGTAAATAATACATATATTTTTACGTTTTATGACATTTTTCTGATAATGTGGTTTTTACTTTTTTCAAATTAATTTGTTTAATATGAAAAGTAACTAGTAACTAAAGTTATCAAATAAAAGTAGTGGAATAAAAAGTACAAAAATTGGGTGAGTGGAAGTTTACAGTACAGTACCTGAGTAAATGTATTTAGTTACATTCCATCACCGCACATATCCATCGTGTTTTGGCACTTAAACTCAGCAAAGACAGAAACCAGTTGGCACGTGCTTGATGAAATTGCAGTGAAACAAAATCTGGGACAAAATTTGTCCCTTAATTTGGTAAAGTAAACACTTACACACATGCAATTTGTTTGGGCACAACATCAGAATCAAATTCCACATTTCTCCAATGATACGGTGGGTATAAGAGTATAAGGTTAAACTATTCACTTGTGCTAAAACCTCCCACGTAGAAACCGCTTGTGTACCTCCATATTACACATCAAACATACAGCAATGTATCCCCGGCTGGAGCTGCCATTAGAGCTACAGCCTCTTGTGCAGTCTGTGAAGAATGCAGCCCAGAAAGATTCACTTTCAAATCAACTGAACCTTCAAATTCCAGACATGTGTTCATGTACGGTGTGTGCCACGCTTGATTTAATTTCCCCTGAACATAACAGAGAGTTGTGTTTTTTCACCCATCATGTGACAGTGGCGCAGTATCAATAGACAACATCACCACAACTGTACACAGCACAGGGGGAGACCAACCACTACACAGCTATCCCGACCAGATTCAGGTTTTATGTGTCATGTGCGTCAACCCTGCGTTGCATTAAAACTACTCAACATGGGACATGATTAAATCGCATGCATGTGCGCCTGTGCCTGTCTCAAATGTATGTTTCACCTTGTGTAGTTTTGTGTGGATATGCATGAGGCAAGCCAAAACTTGTACTTCAACTCCTGTTTGGAATTCATCCAGATCTGCAACATGTTAAAAAAAAAAAAAATACACTCCCAATCCTCCTCTCCAAATCCTCACTCTCTCCTGCGTCCAAACACGCTAAAGTAAGAATTCTGCCGAGTTAGTAATTTTGACAATAGAGGTAATCTATGCCATCAGCAGGCTGCTCCCTACCTGGATGCTGTGTGGTTATCTCTGCAGAAGCAGCAGCCACACAGTCAGTCAGTCAGTCAGGCTGGGGACGGCGCGCGTGCGGGGGGTTTGGGAAGCTATAACAGCCGTCCCAGGGGGAAATAGGGAAATGGGAGGGAAAAGGAGGGGCACGGGGGTGAAGCGCAAAACATTCTGGGCACAGAAATGTCTGATAGAGTAATTGAACACATGTGATTGTCTGTTAAATATCCAGTTCCACAAAGTCAATCCTCTCTGCAGTGGCATCATCTGTGAAATATGAAATGACAGCTTCCATGCAGTGAGTAATCACCTCAGCCTGGAATGAGAGGATAGGAAACAGCTAGAGTTAAGGTAGACTGTGGACACTTATAAACGTATTGATAATTTTAAGTATTGCGGAGATCATTCACTTGTAAATGTTTTCGCTTCCTACTGGCGAGATAAACAAAAATAAAAGGTCCAGTGTGTGTTCTTAGACAGACAAGAGCTGTATTTCTACAAGAGCTCCACCATATCATTGAGTTATTTGGTGTTGGAAACAGGTCAATCACGTGCAAACAGCTGTTTCATGCTCCAGCACACTGTTAACTGTCACATCCTCACAAATCTCCCTTTTCTCCTCTTTTTATCTTTACCCTCTGTCTCTCTCAAACTGCCCCGTTTCAGTCTCGGGCTGATCTTGTCCCGACACTGAACTGCAGCAGACTAGACACTCACAAAACGTCTCGCACCGATGTGTCAAGAGGAATGACTAGCAGAGCGTCACTCCGGTTAAAATATCTTTGTTGAGAGTAAAACAGTGACCTGTATTTTGGCAGAGCTGAAGTGCAATAGTGTCAGATAAAGCAGAAAAAAATCTGCTCCTGAAGAGCAGCTATTCTGCTCAGAGTTTGTCACAAGCAATAGCCTGATACAGATACAGTTCTGCGGCTGAACCAGGCTTTCGTGTGCTGCTCGAGAAAATGCATTATCTGTCATTTCCTCTGCGTCAAATAACAAGAATAAAAGTCTATTTACTGAGCAGCCGGGTTGAGGCAGGGTGAAGAGAGAGAAACGACCAGCAAATAGAATGTTTTCCTCCACGGTGGACGGCATTCAGTCCCCGGTGCTCCTAACAGGCGGGCGTGCAACCTATCAATTCTCTTTGATTCCCTCTTACATATTCTTCACTCCAAAGACTGTAAAGACAGAGAACACAGAATAGGCTTGTTTTTTTGCACACTGATGAGACCTCTTTTCTTAACTTCCAAGATGCACACACATATTTTCTGTTCCCTTTTTTTTCCATTCTCTCTTTCTTTCTTGCTCAGTGTGAGGTTTGTGTATGTTGGGGGCAGGGGTATGAAAACAAGTCTCTCCCTCTCTCCCAGGTAATGTGTTTATTTTCCCGGACCCATCTTCTAGTTTACTGCGTGGTGGCGTTTCTCCCCTCTTATCGCCTGGCCCTCACGGGGCACTTTAGCCCCTCAAATCCTGTTCACCACATACTGGTTTTAGAATCTGTGAAATGAGTGCTAGAGAAGCGTGGCCACAATGTCTGCCTGTGTTGCTACTGGACTCAAATGGGCTTGGTGCTTTTTTGTCCAGGGAGATGCATAAATGGAAGTTTTTAACACCTCAAAGGAGACTGGGCCTTTGTGGAGGCACACTAGAGAAGGCTGCCAGTCTCCCGAGGAGGCAGACACACTGAGTGCTGCAGGACAAAGAGCTAGAGGAGCAGAATCAGCAGGGGCATCACTCTGCTTTGGGCACCAAGCAGACACACACGTACACCCGCATATACTGTACAACTGCACTTTCATGCATTCGCACACAAAAGCTGGAACGGCATGTTCCAACTGTCTCAAATACCTCTAAACACAAAATCTCAAAATTAGATATGTCACATATATCATAACAGTTGCATTATCTTTCCAATTACCTGCACTGCAACCTCATTATAGTACAAACAGCCTGCAGCGGCAACTAAAGAATGAGACATAACTCATCTGAATATAAACACTGTATTACCAGCAGGTAAAATAAAACATACAGTAGCTAACTGTAAATAGATTCATATGTGATTGTGCAAACACGCTCAATGAAAATGACAAATATAAATAGCATAACAAACGCCGCCATTTCCTACTTATTGATTTCAGCTCCACTGTTTGAAAATGATTTCCTCATTTCCATCCCAATTTTCTTTATTGAAATCCTTTTTTTTATCCCTGAGTACAGCCCAACAGCTGGCATTTACAATCAGTCTTTATGCTGTTTAGATGTCTACAATAAGCATTTAGATGCAAATATCTCTGCCTTGTACAAAGGAGTTGCAACTTCTGTCAGAAGCAACATAATCAACCTGCAATTGTCTCCTGGCTCCGAGTGGTTTCCAATGACAAGGCCTGAGCCGTAAGCATCTGTATTCAAATGATTCCCTATTTCAGGCACTGTTTAGTGTGGATATTTTCCAACAGTACCGCACTGAAAATCAATCACATGGTGAATTAAACCAGAAAGGAAACAACTGATCCATAAATGATCAGGTTACAACAAGGCATTGGTGTCCGCAAATTATTCTGTGTTTTCCTTATTTCAAGGAGAATCGGGGACGCGCTGTTTGATAGCGGCCTGTTTAGGCAGGCTTAGGTTGACAAATAATTATTTTAGCGGCGAGCTCAGCACAATGCAGGCAGAAAACTTTGACCAATGACATGTGAAATCTTATAGCCTGCGACAGAGTAAAGAAAGCCTTAAATAGGCTGCATTGTTCTCAGAAAATCAAGGACTACAGTTGGAAAATCACTCTTTATCTTCCATTCGTAAAACCCCAAACTAAACTCTACAGTACAGCAATGCTTTTAACTGCATGTTCCTCTGCATCCTGCTTAAAACTGATATCTAAAAACTGTCTTTCTTCTATGGTGGAATTTTAAACTGACTAAAAATTTAGCACAGAGAATTTTACTCGAGAAAAAGAAGACTGAAATCTTGATTAAGATGTTAAGGGTCATATATATTAAAAAAAACATCTAAGCGTATTCTGGAGCATAGTGACCACTGTGTAAATCTGTTCCTGATGGGATTATATGCTTTGCTTTGGCTCCATTGGCCCCTGTGCAGCCATTTTCACAATTAACATTTTAACCTCTGTTTTCTCTTTTTATTTACAGTTGCAAAGGTCATTTGTCTTTTTTTTTTAAACCCACAATTAATAGCAGCGTTTGCAAATGCAAATGAATCCATTTAGGGGGAGGGAAAATGATCAGTTTGAGAATATTTCTGCCTTCTTAATCTTCTTAAGAGGGAAATGATTTAAAAGGAGGACACAAATCTCCAGTGACATGGCAGGAACTGTAGGGCACTTTCCTCTCCCCTTCCCCTTCCCTTTCCCTTTCTCTCTCTCTCTCTCTCTATTCTCCCTTTCTCATCTCACTCATGTCTCCCTCCCTCCTGCCCCCCCATCCCCATTTCTCTCCCATCCTAATTTACCTCTCCCCCCCTTGTTGGCCTGTAGGGGTGGAAGGGCCAGGAGGAGGAAGGCAAAAGGAGCTGAGAGCAGGGCTTATACTCGGCTTGTCCCCCCCAGAGGAAACAAATGTAGTGTTTGAGCCACTGATCACTGGTATAATTGAGTTTAACACTCCTTTTCTGGATTAAAAAAGAGCCTTTGAAATGAAAGGTCAAATTACCTCCACAGTCAGGCAATAAATAAGTCAAACAAGGTAAGCGGTTCCTGCCAGCATATGTTAGTGGCAAATTTAATTAGTGGGAAAACAGGAGGCTCCTCCATTCCATGCTGCATTGAATAAAAGCAGTGTTGGTTGTACAGCAAAGGAAGAAAATGTATCAATCATCACTTAATTCATCTCATCATTTAAGGTTTCACAGAGCATATTCCAACTTACAAAGGATAACTCATAATTTAAGAAATCCAGCTTTAATGTTATAATATCAAGATATCCACAGAAATTTTGAAAATAATCAGATTTCACGGGGGAAAAAAACCTGAGTGCCGAATAACATTCTTGGTCATTAGCCTGCACGCTTTTTAGTGCATGATTTTTTTTTTCCAATTATGTAAGGTATCCTATAGGCCCATTGTCCATTGATTGCAGCACAAGGAAAGAAAAATGGGCATAAAAGTAAGGCTGCAGTCTGGACTGGAAGCACAGAAGGTGGCCGAGCAATGCACAGAACAAGGGAAACAGAGAGAGAGAGAGTGAGAGAGAGAGAGACAACACTGCTCTACACCCAACCAGCTACAATGTGGCCTTTGTGACATAATGCACTCTGCACAGCAGATTGTGGAAAATAATCCAAAATTTACTGGTTCGCATGTCCAGCAATAACAACTGACATCACAACCTGTACCATATATCCCATGTTTCTGGGCACATTTTTACATTTAGTGGAGAATGAGGGGGGTAAGAAAAACATCGTCAAGCAGTTATTATATTCCCATCATGTCCTGGGAGCCCATTACAGCATGGCACAAGCAATGGTAAAACTGAGAAAGTCAGCAGGCTGAGGCTGCAGGCGGAGGGCTGGGCACAACTTACACTCACAGTAGAAACCTACAGCACACTGTTAACTGCTGGAGAAAGATGGAGTTCAATCAAACACTTTGCACCTACAGATTATGTGTATTTAAATGCTGATAGTCATAAAGGTTTAGTTTTTAGTTGGCTTCCGTGTGCTACCATTAGTGTAAGGCCGAGAGCTTTAAGGTGTCCTTGCAAGAGTAATGAAGATGAGACTGCAGCAGAAGAGCAGAAGGCTGTCCAGACAATATTAACATGAGGTTGACTGTACTGAAAGCACGACAGGTGGGTCACATGAAAGATCACCATGTTTTTTTTCACTTGCCCAACACATGCTTCTCATTATTCTCCAAGAAAAACTGACACTGCTCCAAGCAAAAGAGAGAGGGCCACTACCACTCACCACAAACTAGTTTTCAAGTATATCTTACATTACATATGAGTGTACATTTTGAAGCTGTGTATGCTTTGAGCTGTTCCATCGGGACAAAATGAAAATGTAAATAGATTAAATTGCGTGTCCAAACATGCAGTAAGTGCTGCAAGGTAAGTATGATCTATGTAATAAAAGAAAAACACTTTCCAGGATTTCACTTGAATGAGCCAAGCAGCCTTTTAAATAAAATGAGCAGACAGGTTCCCACAACCTTTATATGTTTTATTCAGTATACATTTTAACTCACATTTCTAAATAAATGTGACTTCCCTTCAGCTGAAAAAAAAAAAAAAATCCATAGCCGTACCATTTAAATTTTTAAATGGCAAAAATAATATTTTCAAAGAGCAGGCATAGAGTGTGTTAAGTGTGTGTGCGTGTACATGTGCTTGTGTCAGTGCATGTATGTGTCCATATATCCTCGTGTGTCTCCACAACAGCCCCCATAACGTGGTTTTGGGCCGACTCTGGCCTAACAGTAAAATGTTCAAATTGGAAAAAATATTACCCTTCTTTCTCTTGAATAGCCGAGAGATAAGCACCCTTTAGCAATGAAGCCAGTGGAGTTTAAGCTTATTATGAATACCTCTCAGAGCGCAGAAGCATGTACTGTAGAAATCAAAGGGAGTAATAGGCAGGTAAGCCTGTGTCATTTTAAGGAGGAAGTCAGTTGTGAAATTGTAAAAATCGCAAGACCCTTCCGACAATCTCCTGCCCTCAGAACACTCCCATAAATGATTTCTAAATGGCAGTGGCTATCACATATCTGAAAAAGTCAGAAGTTTGTGAGGCAAAAAGAGAAAGTCCAATGCTAATCTCTCCATTGATGGAGAGGAATAACAATAAGACCATTTATCTTTTTGATTAAACAGCGCATACTCTGAAGTTCACAAGAATGTGTGATTCTTTGCAAGCGCCCTAAGCATCCCCAAGTAGACCTGGCTTTGCAGAACATTCCTCATGGTTTCATGTTCAATTGGCTGTGAAGGTCCGCAGCATAGCTTTTACATGCCGGACTGAAATCCTCAAAAAGAACTCAGGTCATCTTCGGTTTTATTTTCTTGATGATTGTGCTGCAAGAGCTGCTCATCAAATATCTGGATTCCTACACGAAGCAAGTGCACATAAACTCACAAAAACCATCAGCTGTAGGGTTACAGTTGCATATTCGTTTGTGCATTTTCTGCCTAATAGCTTCAGTTGTAAATCTGCTGTAAAGATGATATCATAACACAACTGCTCCGAGGCAGCCCGGACTCTGTGCTCCATATTCTACAAAGGCATACACACACACACATACACACGCTTACAAAACACACACACAGGCTAATACATACTGTGCTCTTTCTCCTCTGAATATTCATCCATGTTTCCACATCATCTGCAGGTCTCCTAATCACAGTCACTTCCCTTTTAATCACAGAGCTCTAATTAGGTCCTAATAAACCATTTTGCCATCCTCTTGGAGCGCCTGTGTGTCACTCACACATCAAACCAAGAAATACTATATTAAGGGGCTGTCAACCTCAAAGGAAAGCTCCTCCAGCAGCAGTGATACAGATACTGCAGGCACACCCTCTTACACTAATTGAAATTATCGAAAGCTCCGCTTACATGTGACACTTGGCCACGTCTGAAACCGTGGCCTGAAGTACGGCAGTCAAAAGCACGACGCCTGTGCCAACACCGAGGCTCTACTGGGTTCTCTGATGTCTGGTAATTGTTTAAACCTGAGTGGATATGGCACGGGGCCTCATGCTGCCTGTTCTGCCAAGAGAGGGAAAAAAAATGTTCTCACTAGCACTTTTCTCCTCAGTTTCTTCTATTCTAATTCAGTCCAGCATGGTCTTCAGGGAAAGCCTCAATGGTTCCATGTTCATCTTGGAGAACCAGTGTTGGGGATGATGATCGCCGACCACAAGTTGATAATGATGACTGTTTAATTAGAAGGCTTTCTTTGGCCTGGCCACAACCCAAACTCCTCCACCCTGCAGATGGTAACCAATAAATTTAGCTTTGCTGAGGATGAGGAGGAACATTGTACCTCCCCAGTTTACCCTCAACCCCGCCCCTGACCAAGGACATAAAGCCTTTCTTCTCGATAACACAAAAAACGCAACCATGGCCTTGATGCGTGTGCCTCTATACAAGCAAGCATCTGACTGTGACGGAAAAGTCCAACTGGGTCTTCTACAGTGCATGTTCATCTGCATCTAATTTGTAATTGGGAATATGCTTTTAGGAAAATGTAAAGCCCTCTGATTAAAAGGTACAGTTCATAAGATAGTTGATTGTCGAGTTTCATTCCCAACTCGTCAAATACTGATGCTTTGGGTTGGTAGGTGGGGCCGGCCTTTTTGGCCTTTATTTGACATGACAACTTAGAGAGTGACGGGAAACAGGAGAAAGAGTGGGGGAATACATGCAGCAAAGGGCCACTAGCTGGACTCGACATGGGTCCACCCCGTTTTTTTTTTGTTTGTTTTTTTCTAATCAACTTCAGTTTCCATTCCTTGCAACTAAAGCATGATTATATTTCTTACAATTATGTTCAGGCAACTCAAAACGCCTAGTTAGAGTTAGGGAAACACTGTGGTTATGGTAAGTACATTATGGTTATGGTCAGGGAACTCGAACACTTCGTTAAGTTTGGCAGAAACATCACGAGGATGGTAAATATTTTTAAAAAGTCAACTGTGATGGGATGCAAACCCCAGTCTCCAGCGTAGAAGTCATGTGCCCAGCAGCCACCCACTCGGGTCTCCTCCTCCCTATGACTTTGCACTGCGGTATACGAACGTAACTCTGCGAACAAGCTTTGACAGTGGACGTAAATCCTTATTGCAAATTAGTTGCACATGAACGTAATATGTAGGAGGGAGAGTTCTGAAGTCATTTATATATATTTATATGCAGTCTGCGAGGTCATTCATTATGGTCATATATAATATTCCAGCGACAGAAAAAAGTTTTTTTTTTAAATCTAAACATTTTTGCTCCTTAATACTTGTTCCACAATGTCATTCCGCTCTCCTCAGCAAAGTTCTTGTAGACTTTATAGACCGTCCTGTCTACTGGAAAAAAGAAAGAAGGCGTGTTACTGTTCCTCACACAGGACAACACCTCCCATCATCCCTTGGTCCCCCCTCAGCGTCATCCTCACCCACCTCCTGTCAATCATCCTCCCTTGGACGAGCCTTTCTACACCGTACTGCCTGGCAGAAACTGCACTCTGTCTGTGTGTGTGCATGTGTATGTGCATTGTATGTGGGCAGGCGGCGTGTGCCAGAGTGGCTATCCCCTCAGATTGTCAAAGAGGCTCATGGGAAATTTACTGCATGGGCCAAACCACAGGCTTTCTCTATCATTTCAGCAGATTTCTCTTTTTTAGTCCCATTCAAAAAAGTGATTATCACAGACACTACTTTTCTTTCTCTGATTCTGACTCTCTGGGCTTTCCTCACTGTAGCTGCACTTTGATTATAAATGTGCATTTGAGCCAATCAGGGGTTTCTTTAGTGCCGTTTTAGACCGGGCAACATGTTTCCACTGCCTTCAACAGTTGTTTCTAAAGCAGGTATGTTAATTTGTGGACCATCAAATTAGCCTAATTGTTGATTAAAAAGTGAAAGTTTATATTTTCCAACATTAGCGCCTCTGGTATGGTAATAGTTATGTCATGGTACAAGTAGGCTGAGTGATGGATAAAGTTGTTCCAGTCCTCCACCATGATCCAGCACTCACAAGTTGGAAATTGTGCCTTTTGGAAACAAATCAAAGGGGAAACGTCAGCGCTACTACTGCATGTATTCCTCCTACATAAGTACAATAAGTATTCTCAACCACCTTGAAAATACTAAAATTCACCCTATGTGCGGGTCAGGACCAAGACCAATTTCTTATAATAAAGAGAATGAGTTTGATCCACTTGCACATCATCAGCAGGGTCTGAGGCAACCTGAACACTAATATCATTATTTGTGCCCAGTCTTTAATCTCAGAAAGTCTGCTCTTAGTCCATCTTTTCACCAACAGCGTCTAAACACCCCCCCTCCCTTTACTCAGAGAGTGTGTGAGAGAGAGAGGATAACAAAGACAGACAGAGAGCGAGAGAAAGCTTGTGGTCGGGTCTGGTGAAGCCATTTTCTCATAATGCACATTAAGGGCAAAGCCTTGTAACACGTCCAAGTCAGTGTAAAAAGAAATTATTCAGAAAGGAAACAAAAGACCTGGGCAAGAAGAGATGCTATGGTTAACTTCATCAAAATTTTAGCCGCAAGAACCTTTCCATCTATTCCCCCGCCCTCCCTCTTTGTCACTTTGATTTATTTTTGGCACTGTACGTTAGCGTTTTCCAAAGGAAAAACTGTTGGGAATCTGATTTCTGGCCCAATACGCCCGTTCTTTTCCATAACTTCCTCGCCTGTTATAGATGTCACAGTAGCTGCTCCATGATGCAAGTAGTTGATCAGTATTTGTTTCCATCCAAGAGGGCTGACACACACTATCAGAGGACCTCAGCGACGACAAAGTAGGTTTTTGTTTTGAGGCCCGTCTTCAAAAATGTGGTAAAATCAACAATCCTGCACGTCTTCTTGATGAAATCAAGTCTTTGGTTTTGTATTCATACAGACACTTGTCAGTCAAACTCGAGAAGCCAGCATGCACCATGGACCAAAATGGCACATTACAGCAATACTGCTTCAAGGAGACAACACACGGTATCATGTGTTCACATCCCATACCTCTCAAGAGTGTGCACACATACCCACTATGTACGAGTACACACGCAAATATGCACTCAGAAATGAAGTTGCCAATCTGATCTGAAAACAGTCGAGTGCCAACAAAACGGCTCCCAGCATCCTAAAGGCTGGACCGCAGAGTAAAGAAGCCAGATTGGCTGGCTTAGTCGCAGCTATGGAGCATATTTTACATCTCATGTCAGATCAAGCTGGCAGATACAGAGCCGGCTGTCAACCTCCACCAACTGGATAATGTCTAATCGTTCAGCTTTTACAGACAGGGGAGACCTGTGTAACTTGGATACAAAAATAGCCGCTTCCTTCTAAGACTATGGAGACATACACTTTGGAAAACTGAATCATATTTTCAATCAAAAAGCGTGAATGATCACAACCTTCATGCACAACCCTGAATGTTGAAATAATTCCTGATGGTTTTGTTTCTGCGATGTTATTCATAACAAATTCAAATACTGAATGTATGTGCTCCATGCCATAATTGCGGTGCTTCTCCCTCATCAGGGCATGAGTTTTTTAATGTCTTCTTTCCCATTATTCTGCATCAAAACTCTGCTGTTGGCTCAAGTGATATTTTCAGAGAGTCCTTTAAAGCTTCCTCCAAGGCTGTGGCTTGCCCATGAGACTTGATCCAAACACAATGGGGGGGGGATCACAAGGAAAAGGCTTGTTGTGACGCTTTTGTGTGTGAGCAGCGCAAAAGCCCACATTACACTAATCTCTTTTCCCTTGTTCACTCACAAGACACAATCTCAGGTCTTCAGAGCTTCTTCAATTCTAGTAGGAGAGAAATCACCCGGGGCAAAAGATCACAGCTTCTTCTTCTTCTGTCTTTTTCTTTTTTTTAAAAAAAAAAAAAGCCAAGTGCCAGCAGCAAGGTCACTCACATATAAATATATAGACTTCAGTATCCATGACAAGTGGACACATTGATACATAGAAGTGTAATTTCTCTGAGACTTGACATAAAAAGGTTGACGTCAGTGAAATCTGCCACTGAGTCAAAGTGAAAAAAATAATAATTAATGCACGACTCTCTCAAAGCGTAGCTAACAAAATGGTTGCCACAAAAAAAAAAAAAAAACTGGCTTTGGATTCTGCACCCAAATGTCTGCAAAAGGAACACGGACCGACATGAGTGTTTGTTTAAAATTCAGCTTCAACCACCTGCACTCTTTTCACACAACCTGACAGTTCTCAGCCTTGGTCCATATGCCATGTGTGTGTGTGTGTGTGTGTGTTAGAGAGAGAGAGCGCACGCATGTGTGAGAGGGAGAAATTGCACGCGCGTGTGTGTGTGTGTACATATGCACAGACTCCAAAATCCACCACATTTTAATTACTGCCCGGCTGCACTGTGTGCCTCTTTGATATGGAAATAAAGGCAACCATCTTCACACACAGCCACTGTACAAATCTTCATCTGATTCATAAAAAACAATGAGCCCGACTAATTCCTCCACCTGATTACAGTCCCGGACCTGTGTGTGAGAAACACACGGCCACCAAGGCCCCTCCAATTAATTCTACATATTAATGTGTGATTTTAAAAAAAAATCAACTACTTACCATAGCCGAGACTGTTGCATTTTGAAGTCAAAGTTAATTATGCACAACTATGCTATGGACTAAAAGAAAATGTCCAATTATTTTGAGAAAAACATTTTCGTGGGAGAGTGAATGATACAGATCAAAATGGGCCACTTAGGTTACTTGTGCAATTATGCAGTTCCTGTGAAGATACACATATTTAGATTTTTTTTTTCTTCATCTGTAATCCTTTAATGTCAGCAATACTGTTCACTTACGGCAGCCAGAGGGACACAGAGATCTAACAGAGCAGAAAAAGAAAGTAAGAAAAAATAGTGCCCCTGCCCTCGTCGATGTTCAGTAAGTGTTGGCGCTTGCACATCTTGTAGGTGCGATTAGTTTCTGAATAAAAAAAACAACATGTACTCAAGTTTAATCTTTGACTTTAGAGGAATTTGTGTTACATGTGTTACATTCTTTCCTATTAATCTGTCTGGCTCCACTTTCTCAAAGCTTTTCAGTAAAGATGGCAGCTTCATGAAGGTGATGCCCCTGCTCTTGATGACTTGTGACCACCGATTTCATCCGCATATTCTCCTCTTAACAGAAGTCACAATGGTACCGACTGAAATTTCCTCCTGTTCGAGCGCAAATCATCTAAACTGAAGGCGTCTGCGCCGTACTCTCCTGTCGTCAAACGCCCGCTCTACCCTACCAAATGCTCCTTTGGTGTGCAGAGGAGGGCGAGTTCTCCATCACTGCATGCATTCATTATACATAATACTGTGCGGCTCCTAATCACATTGTCCCGTGAAAGAAAATTAGGCATCATGACAGAAGCGACATGCTACCAACTTGTCACAAACTTCTCATCGAAGGGGACAGATTCCAAAGATAAAAAAAACCTGTGATGGCATATTCCCATCAGTTTTGATCATTGTTGAAATATTCTACAGCACATTAGATAACACTTAGATAGACAGATGTCACAACATCTGCTACCCTGCCATCCTCCACCTTTACCAGGCCTGCTGTTGTTTACCTCCTCTCATCTTGTTTATCATCAGGTCTCAGCCGCTGCCTCCAACACCACAAAGAGAAGGAGGCTAGTACCTGGGCACCCCTTCAACTGCTGCCCCCCACCTCCTCCTCCTCCTCCTCATCCTCCTCCTCTATAGCCTCACTCTCCCTGCAGCGTCCTGTCACTTGGAACAAAATAGCTGTCTTTCTGCGAGACACAGTAAATATATATATATATAGAGAGAGAGAAAGATAAAGCAACGTGTAAGATCTCAGTTACACGGTCGGCTTTTTAGATTTTGACATTTCAAATCCAAATCAATGGTAGCGTTTAGAAAGAAAGACAATCTCTGCAAAATATCTGCGTGAGGGAAAGTATACACATGTGCCAAGGCGTACAGGGCTCACACTCACGCACACACACTAGACAGTTTTGCGAGAATTTTAAATATCAAGGACTCTGGAATAATCTACACACATATGTTTAATGTTGTCTGGGACTTTGCTCCATCTGTAAATGACATACATCACTGTTCTTTAGAATCCCACCGCAGAATGATGTCAATATAAGATCGTCTCGTCCCTTCTGCGACTGTGAAATCAGCTTATCATGCGTTGGAATTGGTTGTAATTCTGTAAGAATTCTGTTTGGCAAGGAAACACGCTCTGCGGGGTGAAACTGTTAGCAGAAGAGCAAGGCCATAAAATGAAACAGAGCAGCACTTTCATTTTGCGTCACTTCGTGGCGTGGCGATGGACAATATTTGATTTTTCAGCAGCGGAATAATGAAACACTCAACAAAGACTAACAGATCTGTGAGCTCAATATGATGAAGGGACCTTGGTTTGTATTTTTCTTTTGAGAAGAGTCACAGTTGTAATAAAATTGCACAAGAACAAGTTTTTTTTTTGTCAACTGGAAATGATCAGATTCAACTCCTAATCAACCAAGAGCATAATCAATAATCAATATGCACATCTCTCTTCCTCTCTTTCTTTCCCTCCCTCCCTCCCTCTCTTCTCTCTCCTGCCTTGTCTTTGATCCCACTAATTGCTGGCACAGGAGTTTAGTTTAAACAAATTCTACCTTTAGGATGAGGACATGGTAAAGTAAATTTAAGTCATGGCACTCAGTCTAAAATAAAAAAATGCTCAAATAATAATAATAATAATAATAATAATAATAGAGGAAAAAATATTCTCAGCAGCAAAGTTGCTCTTACAACACGGGAGACATTGGACTTGTGGACAGAGTGCAGAATATGTTTAGACAAGCCAGGTGGTTTCTCCCCCTTCATGCCAAAATGAATCTAAATCTTTGAACTTACTGGCACATCAGCGTCAGCCAGTCTATATCTTAACGCTGAGTCCAGGTGGGAAATTCTGCCTTTCTCTGTCTTGCAAAAAAAAAATACATAAAAAAAGCTCAAGTCACCCCGAGATCCACACGCAGAAATACAGAAAATGCTCAAGACCAGACAGTATGAAATGTGATAAATACGATATTATCGGCCTGCAGTCCTGTTAACCAACAAACTGCCACTTTAGTTTTTTTAATTAATGTTTAAGCTGACACAACTACTGCGAAATAAAATGGCACATGCGTCCGGGGGACATATTGACAAAACAAGCAAAAATTATCCGAGGGGATCACACTGCCAAAAAATTACTTACACTTCTGCATCTGTCCAATTATTAAAAGGCACATTTAAGTTGTAAGGCGCAACAGCGACGTGGTGTATAAAAGGGAAGAAGGTGAGTGATTAAGATGCCGGTGGTTTTAATAAGTGAGAGATGTTAAATAAGAGCCAAGTGCGGCTCTGTGGCATCAAAGGGCTGCGATGCCGCTTTTCACTCCTTCCTCTCTCGCTCTTTTTGTGAGCGACACGCTGGGCTGAGCTGCCCGTCAGAGACAAACTCTTGTGGAGACAGAGCCGAGTGTCCCTGTATAGCAATCAGGACAATGTGCTGAATGGGCAGTCTAATTATAAATGTGCCATTTAGACTCGCATTTGGTCTCCAGAACCGCCTTACCTTATGAGGAGACCTGCAGCTTACACTACAGAGCAACTGTCCAGAGGAAAATATTAAAAAAATAACTAACTAAAAAAAAAAAAAAAAAGTTTACACACCTCAGAGAGAGAGAGGGAAGGATTAGAGGAGGATGTGGTGTTGCTGGAGGAGTTTAATGGACAGGAGATAATTGTCTTTTCATTTCATTAATTGGCCACAGGTGTCTCATTTGTGTCACAAAGCGCACGTGCTCACTGTTAAATAAATACAAGGAAGACACAATTCAATTAAAATAGAAGTTCCTGCTGTCGTCACAGCTGAATCTCCTCTTAATAAAATGTTATGGAGGCTGCCTCAGAAGGCACAGGGAGTGTGTCTACTTTTGGGGAAACGCACGCTGCGAATATCACGTTCAAACACTGATTTTTCACTCAATCTTACATTTATAAAAACCTGGAAAATTACTTATTAACACAGTGCAACATAATTATTTCCTAATGGACGATGTATGAAATAAAAAAAATGGAATGAAGTGTTTCCCAAACACCCAAAACAGCTCAAAGTTTATTTTATGTTTTTTTTTAAAAAAAAAAATATCCAAACAGTATTTATTCTATTTTAAAGGCCTTGTGATTCATTAATTTTCCGGCTTGCAGCAGCGGATAAAAGCAAGAAAACAATTAACCCTGATTAAGAACATTTACACTTTTCCACAAGAGGAGAACCTCTGTGTGAGTGTGTGTGTGGGTGTGTGTGTGTGTGTGTGTTGAGTCCGGGAGCGCCGAGCTTCAGAGCCTTCGGCTTAAATGGAAAACTGTCTGCTCAAGTACATCTCCTCTAAATGGACAAGCTTCTGCGATTGTTGAATTTAATTTATGGCTTATGCATTCTTTAGAGGTCGATTCCCCTGACCTCAAGAGAAAGTTAAGGAAGAGCAAATTCCCAGGCTGCACGGCGGCCAGAGGCTGACAGGAAAAAAATACTAAAATTCAGACAGAACAAAACAACAAAAACGTGCGGATGAGACGCAGTTTGGAGGCAGAGGGGTTTTGGATGTGTAAAGGTATAACGAGAAGCTTCAAATAAAACTTGTCCACCTCACATGCGGAGGGGAAACGTACCGGAGCGCACGTCAGTGTCAATGAAGTGTACCGCTCTGTGGAGAGAAGTGAAACTGCCACCAGCACAGGAAAGTTACGGGAAATGTAAACACAAACACTAAAGGAGCTGTCAGCCTTTAAACATGTCAGATTTCAGTCAGAATCAGCGCTCGTCGGCGGTGTTTTAAGTGAAGAGTGCGATCGCTGACAGCGGTCCTGTTGGTCTGAACGCTGCAGTTTACACGTCCGCTCGCACGGCTTCACGCTGCTGCAACAAACAAAAGACAGAACATAAAGTGATTTCAAACCTCGACACGATGCTTCGGAGTTTAGTTTTGATCAAGTTGGATGTTGTATTTAGCGCGGATCTGCCCCAAAACCGAGGCGATCCCGAGCGCCTCCGAGCCAACGCCGCGCCGCTGTCGTCCGGCGTGCACTCCGCTTGTTTTGGTGAAAGCGACGCATCAAACACTCGCAATAATGAAAGTTTTGACGCTCGTTCTCCCCGCCACAAAACCCAGGAACATGTTTCAGCTTATCACACACTAAACTTTCTGGGGAAAAAAACGGCTTCACAGCGGGAAAATGCGCGCACGGCGCCGGAGCGTTTCTCTGACAAGCGCGTTCGACTTTTAGGAATCAGCGTTCAAGCACAAGGTGGGAAATGTGAGGAGAGCGCAGGGCATGTTGAAAAGCACAGCAAATGTGTTGTTTACCTTGATGATCTGAGCCGTGGAGAAGATATCTGTGCGTCCTTTCCCGTGCGTAAAGACTGCTGGACGAGGCTACACTGAGCTATCTGTTGAGCGAAAACTTCAAGTCTGCTCACACGGGGCCATGCGAGGGGATCCCGCACACTCTGTGTGAAGTTCAGCTGTCCAAAACTACAAGTACCTTTTGTTGTTCGCCTATCTGTTCTTTATCTCTCTCTCACTCTCTCTCTCTTTCTCTCTCTATCTCTCTTCGCTCTCTCTCTCACTCTCTCTCTCTATCTCTCTCACTCAGACAAGAGAAGACGATGGGTAGAGCTGCTGTCAATCTTGGCAATCAATGCGCGCAGCCATGTCGCAAGTATTCAAAGCATTTCCCGTCGTGCAACATCAGAAAGTGAGTGGCCAGGGCATTGATCTGAGGAAGGCAAAGAGGCAGGACTCCCCCCCCCCCCTCCCCTCCTCCTCCTCCTCCTCCTCCCAGACAAGAGATGCGAGAGAGAGAGAGAGAGAGAGAGAGAGAGAGAGAGAGAGAGAGAGAGAGAGAGAGAGAGAGATTTGTGGTGAAATAAAAGTGGAGACAAGGAGGATGGTTGTAACTGCCCGCAGTTTAGTTAGTTTAATAAGCTTACGTAAATGAACATCACTTATAGGCACTTCAAAGTTAGACATGACTTTTTCCTGTCAGTGGCACGTTTTTATTTATGTTCTCTGGAGACAAACGACGCACTGACCTCTCCAACTTCACTGATAGAGTTCCAGAATCAGCGTTTCTTTAGAAGAAAACGCGCTCAGCTTGATATGAGAGCAGGTGAGAGAAACCCAGTCAGAGAGAGTTCAGGGACTAGTTTAGACTTGCGTAATGTAACAGCTTTCGTTTGCATACTTTAAAATCAGAACCTCGAGTACACACAACCTTTGCTGTTTCTCATTGACTTCTTCTGGTTAAAATGATCACATAAGAAACTGAAAAAGAATAATTAAAAATGTTGTTTTTCATCCATCCAGAGATCACCAGCTTCTCTGCAGATATTTGCCATTTCATGGGCTGGAAGTCACATCATGCTTCTCAGCTTTTCTAGATTTTAAAATAATTATTTTTGACAGATGATCTTAGAAAAAGCAGAAGATTCTTCTGGTCCTGCAAAGCGTCTAACTTGTGTGTTCACACCGTGTATTTATTGTGAGGTAATTAAATTGTCACATTCAAAGAACACGTAAAAAACAAGACTCGTTTTAGATTAATAGAAATTAAAACAAAAGAATGATTTTTAGAAATTAAAAAAATCAGTGATTGTTTTACAATTGTATGTAATGTGGTTAGTGGTGCGAGAGAAAATATTATTCTCCTGCGTCATATTTAACTTTTACAGACTGAGGCAATTTATTTTTTAGTTTTTGTATAAAAATCCATACGGGGTTTTAACACAGAAGACAGAACTAAAATAATCAATAGGTTGCATCAGTACGTTAACGCACACACAGACCAATTACATTAATTTAAATAAACCCTACATTATGTTTTAAAACAGATCCGGGAGCAGCCATTTCACTTCTGAAATTAAAGCAAAGGTGCAGCGGCTGCAGGTTGACATTATTTGCCTCTGACAACGAGACATTTATCTGTATTGAATGAACATTTGTTTTAAAATGACCAGCTGAGCTGGAGGAGGCCCACACGAGTCAAACACACACAATAAACCACAACATGTCCGAATCACAGAGAAATCAAAACAGAAAGACAACAGACGAAAAACTTGTAATCTATTAATCAGCAGCAGCACAAAAAGGCACATACCGATACACATCATGACAGCACCCATCACCAGACATGACTCCCCTACTGGGCATGCCATAAGTGCCCTATAACAGGAGACTATCATGTATGATGAGAAAACATTGTAAGAAATAGGAAAAGTTACTTACAAAGAGAGGAGACAGCAGGAGGAAATTCTGATTGTTAACTGCAGTCACATAGAGCTAAAAGAGGAGGGAGGAGAGGCAGAGACAGAGAGACAGAGAGAGAGAGAGAGAGAGAGAGAGAGAGAGAGAGAGAGAGAGGCAACACAAGTCATCCACAACATCAGCTCTGACTCTGTGCGCCTCACTGTCCCTCTCTTTTTGTCCAAGGTGAAGTAAAAACGCACCACGTCCTAACATCAAGGAGCATCAGCACACCTCAGTTTAGCTCCTTTTTTCTGTCAGTTTGAAGTCTGACTTACTTTTTCTGCAGTGTGTGAGACAGAAAGAAAGAAAGAAAGAAAGAAAGAAAGAAAGAAAGAAAGAAAGAAAGAAAAAGAAATAAAGCTCACCTCTGAAAGTTTTTTCTGGACTTCTTTTAAACTTGAACGCCTCCTGACCTTTAAACATGTACAACTCTAAAATAATCTGACGCCTGTCCTCTGATTTACTCACACATCCGTTTGGTGAAATTATCGACACTCCTGTAACAATCTGACAGTGTATTTCTTCAGATCCATGCCTGATGATTCGTCTGGTATCTGCTCTGGGTGCAGGAGCGGACTGAGCGGGACTCAAACTCGTGTTTCGTGTGTCTCATGCGCCACCTTTTGGTCACCGAGGGAAACACCTGCAGCTGTCCACCTCGCAAAAATCAGATGACTCTAATAGAGACAGAAACACAGGATTTTTGCTTCTTCTCAGATGAACTTTATACTAATTTAAGTAATGAAGAATCTTGGTCCATAAAGCCCTTTTACAGACTAATTTTAAAGCATCTTAGAAGTAAAATCATTTCTCTTCAAACACTTGAGCTTTCTGCTTTTGGACGTCATCGTTGCTGCTTCCAAAATGACAATCTTATCTGAATCTGGAGAGGAGACATTGATGCAAATAGTCTAGTTTTATTTGCTTAATGTGCAGTAAAAAGATAATTATTTACAGTTACAGCTGGCTGCAGGATAGTTCTCAAAATCACAAATATAGATTTTTACAGAGGTGACTGTAATGGCTTCCTCTTTATGGCTCAGATGGCAGTGTGTGTGTGTGCGTGTGTGTGTGTGTGTGTGTGTGTGTGTGTGTGTGAAGGCTGCATGAAGAGCAAAAAGACAGTCCAACTTGTTGGGGGGTAAGGCAGACACATTTGCATACCCTGTGAGTCTTTGATGCATCTTGAAAATTCAAGTCTAGCCCATAAATATTTGAGAAGGAGAGTGCATGAAAATCAACATTTTTGTTACATTAAATTAACATGTGTTCTTCTCCTGTTCTGCATGGTTAATTAGAGGACGCCATTCAGCCAGTGAGTGAGGATGATGATGAGCGGGGAGGGGGAGGGGTGAGGGATGGGATGGGATGGGAGGGAGGGCAGCTTTGATTACAGTGCAGCCGGAGAGGAGCAGGTTTCAAAGGTGTGCAGCTGATTCATGCTTAGAAATACAGCGATTTGTATTCTCAATGAGGATTCACAATTATCTGAATTATAGAAGGAGAAGACTGTAAAAGTCTGACTTTTGGGCCTGACATTATAGGATGAGAGTAACACAACACTTTTTATTTTAACCCTCTGTTTAGCATTTACAAACAGCCTATGACCACTTAATAACTTATGGCACGCTGTGATGCTGTTGTAAGCACATCTTGTCTTTTTAACAATAATATCTCCTCTTAATAAGCAGTCATAAACACATTTTAAAGGTGCACTGTATAGTTTTGGAAAAGAAATCCAAACACAGAAAGGTAATATATAGAATATTAATCAGGTAGTAACACAATCTCGGAAATATTTATTCTTTCCCAATATCTTATATCCATAACTGAATGAACAAGCTGTCCTCAGAGGGACATGAGGACCCCAAGAACACTGTTTGAAGCTTGAAAAGATGCGACTAAGAAGAGTCTTGCAAATATAAATAAAGCTGAACACTATGAAATTGTGTTTGTTTATTTTGTTTATTTAGTCATAAAAATCCACCAATGAAGGTTTTTCTCCTCTGATTAAAATGTCTTCCCCAAAACCACACAGTGCGCCTGTAATAACACAGTATAACATGTAATCATGTCTTCAGTAGCTTTAAATACATTGATAAAGCCAGTGTACGAATATCTTAGAATTGTTCATCATTATATAAGTTTTAAGCTCTGATATTAAAAAGGATGTGTACATGTGCATAATAACATGTCTATCATTAAAACTGAGGGATATCTTTAATTCCTTAGGTGTCATTTTTAAACTGAGGACGATGGGGACATGTCTGCTAATTTTGTACCCATCACTTTTTTAAAGCAAAATATTTAACAGCTTGCACCAAGAAATGTTCACAAACAAATGAGATTAAATACATTTTTTGATGCAGTTATCTGTTCTGACTGATACAATTCCCTCATGAAACTGCCTAAAATCACATGTTTATGACCATTTAAAAAGGTTTTTGTCATCTGAACCGTCATGTCCCCAACACTTTTTCACACAAAGTGACGGCCTTGAGTCCTGACTAGTATATGGAACATCTATATGAATTATTGCTTTGTTAATTTTGACTAATTTGCTCTTGAAAAGTCCTTGAATTGTATCATTTCAAAAGAAACCGATATTCATTTGAGGTAAAAATTTTAATCTTATTGTTGCTTTGCATGCATTATCAGCTGTCTTACAGAAAAATCACAGATACCAATAATTGGAAAAATGCTGAATATCAGCCAGGCCGGTAATCGGTCTGTCCCTAATTAAAACATAACTTATGACGCGTTTCTGTACCTACTGTAAGTTGTTGGTGAGATTATTTTAGCCCTACAACATACGTTCTTGTTTAATTCATTTATTCATGTGTTATGATGAGCAGACACACCTTTGTTTTGCACTTTTAATTAATTATAATGACCTTTGCAAACATTACTTTTTGGAGATGTGATAGAATTCGCTGCATTTTAAACATGTGAGAAAGTAACGCTGTAGAGATGACATCTAGCAGCTGACTTTAGCTCCAGAGACATTGGGAGGTTTCTGCGGGAAAGAACATTTTGAACCTTCAGCTTGACAGTCACCCCAATGACAGTGAGCACAAGTGACTTTAAGATGTAAGGATGGATGCAACACATCTGTGCACACACTGTCAGATCTTCGATTACAAGAAATGACATGAGCCTACAGAAGCTTCTGTAATCACCCTGACCTGCCATCAATGGGACGACTCTGCCAGTGGTCAGAACCACATCCACACATCCAACACAACTTAGTCATTACTGAATGCCAAGTTATGCAATTAACTCAAACACTATTTGCATACATGCAAATCGTCTCCCTCCCAATTGGACTTGCAAAGTGGGACGCTCTGTTCTCATTAGTTGACCCAAATCTCTTACTTGTAACTCTGGATTTCATCAAAGTTTAGTCAGGATCTAATATTTCCTTTCAAGTTAACAGAGAACCACTGATTAATCATGTTGAAATAAGGAGTGCAACATGCCAATTCTAATTATATACTTATCAGGGACACCATCACACAGCCTGAGCCAGCAGGACTACAAATATATACACTGTAGTGCTCACGAATACACCTTATTTATTTACACCTTTATTTATGCTATGCATCATGAATATTGATATACAATACCTGCACTCATGAATCCATTTGGGTGAAAACTTCTTATTTTTCTTGAAAGAGACAGTTTTTGTTCCGCAACTACAACCATTGTGTTTGTTAGGATTTCATCAAAACACATCTTTTAAAGTTATGACTTAATCTGACGGTTACAACTTTATTTTTCTGCCTTAAATTATCACCATTGTATCTATAAAAGTCAGACGCATAAACCACGAAATAAAACTGCGCTGTAGATCCGTGCAGTCTCTGCATTCACAGCCTTCTCATTTGAGTCGTTAAGTGTAGTAAATTCCACTTAGATCAGTGTGTATGTGTGCTGTGTGAGCAGCTAGATTAAAGAGGAGGCCCAGAGGCATTTGGTTCATTTACAAAGCAATTGCTTTTATGTACAAAAAGCCCAATTCACTGTAGGTATTGTAAAAGCCTTCCGTTTAAGGGAAATGAGATTAATTCATTGTTTAATGTAACACAGCACCTTCTTAACACACACTTAATCATTTATGTGAAGGAATTGTGTTCTCTTGCTCTTTAATGTATTAAACCGGTAAACGTATTATTCAATATTTAACACTTTTGTATCATCTCCCAAATGATAACACAACATAATTGTTTTAAATATAAAAGACGACACAAAAGGCATTGTTTAGTTAGTGCAAATAGTAAGGTCAATGTAGTGCAGCATGACTGTAATTCAGCCTTCCTTTTATTCTTTTTATAGCATGCACGCACGTTGGGAAGAATATTCAGTGATTCCTAACTCTTCAATTATTCAACAAATCACCATTCCATTTCTTACATATTAAAAAATGTACCGTATGTGGAGCTTGAAAATGATAAAACAGCATAAAATACTCTTTTGAAATCAAAGCACCTATTGCATCGGCTTCCTTGGTTTTGTGTTTGTACAATTGGACTACAATCTGGATCCCCACAGTGCGCAAAGGAGGCACCGGCTGTGTTTCCACTGTAGTCTAAATCCTCAGACATTCACGGCGAGTAACAATAATATTTATGTGATGGAAATAGGTATCGCTGGGAATCATTGTAGGATTCCTCCCTTTCTCTTCCTCTATCAGGGGAAAACTGTGAATACGTTACAAATGCAGTGTGAAGTGCGGCGAACAATGCAGACCGGAGAACAAGGTCAGAGTCCTCAACATGGTCTCAATAGGCTCTTCCTTTCAACGGCAAATCTGGCATAAAGCAAACTAGACACAAAAAAGGAGCAGAATTCAAAGCTTGAACCTGTTTTAATCATACTTCAAAAGGCAGTTTTACTTTTCTGATTTAAAAGGAGACATTTTATTTTCTTATTATCTTTTATTTACTTCTGCTAACAAACATCCCTGTCAGGGAGCTGAGCAGTATGTGTCTTAGCAAAAAAAAAAAGCATTTCTGAAGCCAGTAAGTATTTAGTAAAGGATTAACGCAGGAGGCCTTGATTGCATTTAACAGAACAGGACCCAATTAGCATAATAGGCCCTCTTTCATTCTCTTTGAAGTCCAGAGCATAGAATAACAAATGTATATGAACCAGCAGCCAAACGTCAATACATGGAAATGCCACAATCCTCAGTGGAGGGTCTTTGGGTGAATTTTTTGCAGGAGGAGGGAAAAACATCCCATTTTATTGCAACATAAGCAGAACAGAGGATGTGATGGGTCTTCTAGCCACCAGGGCCAGCAGGCGCTGTGGGGCCCCCAGATCCTGGAGGAGAGACGGAGGCAGAGAGGATGTGGCTGCCGAGGGAGGTGCAGCCCGATCTCTCAGGTGTTTTCCGAGCGCACCACGATGCAGATGAGTGAAAGTAATTACTCTCCAATTAAAGATAAAGATGTCACTTGGGAGGGAGCCGCAACACAACAGCTCACCGAGAGACAAGGAAAGAGTTCATTAAGTGGGTGCATCATGTCCCATCAGTGTATGTATCAGAGCGATTTATGACCAATGTAACATGATAAATATTTGTGTTGAAACCTGCAAAATTTGCGAATGAAAGAACCGTCTCACTTTCTATTTAAAAACATCCTCTCTATATTCTTTTCTTTTTGAATCAGAACTTCAATACACGTATTTCTCAGAGGTTTCTTTTACAATTGCAACGGAGACACAGTTCATGATTTAAAGATATGAATTCTGTACTTCAGAATCCAGAGTTATTAGTATCCACCTTCTTGGTTGAAAATACACGGAATTAAAAATGCCCTTTTGAGATGGAAAAAGCTTTGAACTTAAGAAACATTTCAAGAAGCCTCTCTTCTTCTCCTTCTTCTTTTTTTTTTGTATTGAAACTTCACCTCCTTTGAGCATGCCATAGTTTGGTTCCATCTCCAAATAATAGAATGAAGTTTAATAGGTCAAGGCAATCAATGTGGAGGTTCAAACAGAATCTTGGAGCTATGATGAGTGCACATTTTGTACTTTTCCATTGTACATGATTAGAATAAAGATACGGTCGATAAACACTCCAGTGATGTATTATAAAGAACAAAGGCTGTTAGGTAAAATGAGCCTTTCTTAGTCCAATTTCTTAATGAGCACAAGAATAATAAAACTATGTTTGAACATCTGTGTACACTGCACTGCCCAGCTCCTGCATAGAAAGTTAAGGACAATGACAAGTAAACTCGATGACTGTCAAACTAGACCATGTGAGATTATTTTGGTATCTGATGTTTCTAAAGTTGAGAATGTCACATCGTCACCATTTTGGAGATATTCTTCTGTTTCTGTTGTACAGTAAAATAGTTCCTCTTCACATGAACTTCTACGCTTCAGTGACAAACAACCACAATACAGCTGGCAGGGGTTGATTTGTTGGTTATCATTTCTGACTGTGAGGATGTGATTACTATACTTGAGTCAATTATAAGGCACTGTAAGCTTTGATTTTTTTTTTTTTATCATTCAGAAGCATGTAGATGAATTTACTTTTAAAGGTCAAGGGTGAAGGATTCAGGAGAATCTATATTCAGAAATGGAAACAAATATTCATAATTATGTTTCATTGGTGGATAATCACCTGAAACTGAATTGTTGTGTTTTTGTCACCTCAATAGTGAGTCTTTAATATCTACAGAGGAAGAGTCTACCCACCTTACTGGAAGCTGCCAAGCTAGAGAAGGTTAACAAGCTGTCAGTCTTCACAAAGAGAAGCAATTTTTTTTTAGTTTGATCACAGGATCATTTTCTTTTATTCAAGTTACTCTTGTGAGTTTGAACGCAGGTTTATTTACCCCAACAGCCAGAATACTTCACTGTAGCTGTAGTCTGTGTTTGTGTTCAGGTCAGTCTGTGAACAAAGGCAGCACTCTCCAGATACTCTGTTTCTTTCTGTTATCCTGTCTTTTCTTTAGCTCATGTCTTCTGTTTACATTTATTAAGTTAAGTACATTTCCCTCCATTCAGCAGTCAAATAAGAAATAATACACACAATGGATTTCAGCACCTACGCAGCTCTCTACAGCAGCGGAGAGTGAAGATAAATCCTCTTTTTAATTACAAAAGTTTATAAAACAAACTCTGTGCTCTCCTTGACTCCTGGTGTTTATTCCTCCAGAAGTTTCAGGCTCTGCCTGCGTCTGTCCCTCCACTCCGGCCTTTTAGTCCAATAACCGTACAGTACAATTATTTGTCCAACATCTGAATTAAAAATTCTCCAAAAGGCATCAACACCACAAACACACACACACTCAAAACAACACTCAAAGTGGCCACACCCTTGATTTGTGTAATTTTAGGCCTTCACCCCCGTACAGTTGTCATGAAGGGATAAATTAGATATAGGTGCCAAAAACAGTTTAATGCACCAGGCTGTAAAACATGTTTATGATTGTTGTATAATTGGGCATTTTAACATTGGCTCTTATGGGGTTTGAACCAACCTCAAGTGGCCATTCGAGGAACTGCAGTTTTTGGTACTTCCATGGCAGCTTCATTTTTCAGCCCTGGAGGTTGCCCCTCGGTTTTAAATGGCCACCGTAGGAGAGGGCGAGACAAGGGGTGTTCAGTTGGTTTCAGATAAATGTGATAAATATGAAATAAAATAATAGAAGTAATGAAATAAATACATTTGTGATGAACCAGATCTTATGTTAATATCTTTAATATTCACATTGTTATAAATTTCCATTGTGCAACCTTCCCCAGTCACACAGAAAATATGTTAAAGGTTATTTTCATCCTGATGTAAGCAAAAATAAAATTCATTTTGGCAAGCTAAAAGGAGACTGGCAGTGCTACAGGTACATACATATGATATTTCAAGTGGTTTGGTGTAAGAACATTATCTGAGTTTTGACAAAAATACTACCATCATGACACGTTTAGTACCTTTTTCCTTAACATTCTGTACCTGACGGACAAACAAAGAAAGAAACAAAAAACAAACGAGTTCCCAGTTTAGATCACACTGCAAGTAAAAGCAAGTCAGTCATACCTTGAAAACATGATACAGTGTACAATTCAAAGTGCAGTGGCATGTATAAAATATTTTTTTTATTATTATCATGAGATTAACATTTGTTAGACATGTCCATAGTTAATAAGCACAGCAGCTCCCATTTCCCTGTTGCTTTCAGCAACTAGAAACACATCAACGAGTCAATGCTGCATGAGCCTCATAGAGCAGGTTAAATGTTTAGTACGTTCTCGTACCGCTGTATGGAAAGGTGTAGGTGTTCAAAATCAAACAAAATCCTCCTTTCTTGCAGAATCCAGTTGTCTGCTCTCATCGCGGAATAGCACCTCAGTGTCCAGAAATAGCTTGAGCTGAGAAGTGATGAGAGAGAAAGACAATTAGTTCAAAAACAGTAAATATCAGAAAAGCAAGATAACCATGACAGTGGAATTTATCAAAATAAACACAACTTGAGTTTTTCTTCCTTTTCTAGGTTTTAGTGCAACATGAATGAGTCCAGGCTTTCACTGCACCACGACCAAAAACACGTGCAACATTAGCCAAATATTATTTTCCCCTTGATGTAGAGAATCCAAAAGTCAAGTTGACATGACACCTGAAAAAGACTAACTACAATACACCTGTATTACTAAAACGGACAGAGAATAAGAGTCATTTTTAAGATGTTCTCACACGAAAGGCAGCTGCAATACGAAAGCCATAGACCTGATAAATATAAGACAGCACCTTCTACATAGTGTACTGATACATTCATTGCATACAAAGAGAAAATCTCTCATACTCTTCCTCCATGTGCAAATAAAGCACTGTTGTGGAGGGTGCATTTCTGCTGGACGGTGAACAGTAAAGCAGACACACACACACACACACACACACACACACACACACACACACACACACACACACACACACACACACAGAGTTGTTAACAACACTGTAAAGTTGATAAAAATCCAATTGGAGCAGTAGAGCAAAATAGAAATCACACAGCACAACATGCAGTCACACAAGTTCTCAAGGACTGAAGATTCCTTACACTGTAGATAATAACAAATAGCCCGGTCATGATAATTACAACTTATTGTACATATCCCATCAACGTATCAATATATGGACATAATTTTTGACATCACCCGACAAAAGCACAACATAATGCAAAAAAAGATGCTTGAGGTAAATGATTATTATTAAATTCCCTGTAATGTTTACAGTGCCCTAATGTCATTTTGGACAATAACTATCTGCTGAAAAATCAAAATTTGAATTTTTTTACTCCCTTATATATAGTTTATCTCAATTATTTCTGGGACAATATATTATCCGACCAAAGCAGTTATCATGACAGACCTAGTAGCGCATTCAAGTCAGAAGGGAAAGGCAAACACAGCTTAATATACACTTTGTTACAGTGTGTGTGTTCATGTTTCAACTTCTGAGTATTTTATGTACATGTGCCCATAAACATTTTTTAAATCTCCATCCTGCAATTTATGTCATCCTTATTTGTCCATGGAGAGCTCATGGGAAGAAATCACAACAAAATCGGTAACAACATTCCAAATAAAGTATTTGTCAGTGTTGGCTGATGCACAGAGGTTTTTTAATGAGGCAGTAAATTGACACAAACCCTCTTTTTACAGTAACAACAGTGATATCTACTTTTTTTTTCTGACTTATCGCTGCCAGTCTACAGATGGGGAGCTAATTGGTGCTGTGGAATGCAGCTGTGCTGACTGCTGATCTGTCAAGGTGCTAAATCAAAAGGTGTCTCTTTTGTTAATTACACACAATGCTACAAACAGTCATGTTCGTTTGAGCCCTTTCTTTCCTCAACCAGCCATAAATATTTTGGCAGTGGTACAAAAAGAAAAAAAGAAAACAATTTACACACAATTATCACAGTGGGACGAGCAGACTGCCTGCAGATGTTTGTTTGGATCATAATGGGAGCAGAGGCAGGGCTTCCCTAACCCAGACAAGATGTGTTTCCTACAATCACAACAGAGCAGTGAGCATGCAGCGAGGTGCAAAGCACACAGGAGCCCCTCTGTTAGAGAGAATTAGAGAGGCCTCGGAAACATAAGCACCGTAAAACATGCAGTTAAACCTTACTTTATTTCTCGGATTAGACAAACGTGTAGTGAATCCCGTTGCTTAGAGGAGAGGGAGGCGCCAGAGATACAGGAGGAAGAGGAGGAGGTGGAGGAGGGGGTGGGGGAGGAGGGATGGGGAGGTTAGCCTGTGCTGGAACTACAGAGGAGAAGACAGGAAGGAAACAGAGAGGGAGAAAACCACATTGGTTGTTAGTCGAATGGACAAGCTCTGGGACAACAAACAATGAAGGAAAGAAGTGAGAACCCCACAATGTTTTCTGAAAGGACACAAAGCTGTGAGCGTGTTTAAGATCTGTCAACCACACAACCATACTTCCTGTGCTCCTCATACTGTTGACAGTGGGGGGTGGGCGACATGGAGAACATCTAATATCACTGTATACACGTGTGTTGTTTTTATATTTTGGGAGAAGTCCGTTTAGAAACCTTTTAAAATTCAAGTAACATGATGAGAATGTCTCATGGTTTTTTGATAATCCACACTGATGAAGATTCCCATAACTCAAATGTGGCCTTGAAGCAGTCAAGTTCATGATCCGATCCACAATGACACGATACAAGTAGATATATTAAAGTGATAGCCGTCAGAGCCATCAACGGAAAATTAACCAGAAATTTTTACTGGCTGATATATAGTATATATAGTATAATTGTCTTACAGTTTATCTAGCAATTTTGATTACATTTAATATACCATAAAAGGAAGATGTATGGAGCTGACAATTATTTTTATTATTAATTAATCTGCTGATAAAGTTCATTAATTGACTGTTTTGTCTATAAAATAGTGAAAATGCCCATCATATTTTCCCAGAGCCCAAAAAGGTTTCTTCAAATGTTTTGCTTTGTTCGACCATCGGTACAAAATACTGAAGCTGCTGTTAGTGATATTTTTTATGTTAAAATAATAATATATTCCAACAGTTATCACTGTAATAGTAAAAAGAGAAAAGAAATGTTCTGGTATCCCTGCACACTTTATCCAATCAGGACGGAGAACTCCATAAAGAGGCGGTCCTGTCTGCTTGTGAAAGCGCTGTGAGCAGGATCCTCCTGTCTGGTGATTACCGCATCAAATCCTTTCACCTGAGGAGCTTAAACCAGCAGAAGTTCTGCTTTTATGCTTGAAAAAATAAGTCACTCATTTTTTTTATTACCAAAGAAGTAGCCATTTAATTCTCTGTTGTTAAAGGTGCCCCTCCTTTATTCAGAAACACAAAAGATCCACCAATGTACGTACACGTGTTAGCAAACCTATGGGCTTTTTGTTTTTACCAGGTTTCAGGTGCTAATAAAATAGTTCTTTGTGAATTTTATGACGTCAACTTGATTTCATTCAACACGTGTTTTTCCTTCGGAATCCCAAAGAGTGAATGATTGGAAGGTATTTGATAAGAATGTCTGTAGTTAAAACCACCAGTCATTTGAGGCCCATTGTGATCTGTATGCAGTGACGTGATGTGTGCTTCATTTCTTCATCATTTGAACATTCCATCATCTTAAAAGAGGGGAAAAAAGCAATGAATAGTTGAGGAGGCAGTCATTAATATTTTGTAGATAAATTAGAGGTTCTTTTCAATATTCCTGACAATTAATTACAAAATACCAAATTTCTGAATAACAAATTCAACTATCAAAAACACTTTTTTAATATATACTGTACATCATTTCAGAGCTGCATATCCCTGCTATTATGCTGGCATTATTGAAGTCTCTCATGCATAATACTGTGAGAAAAAAAACCCTTCTTTTAATTCAGGGATTTGAAAGTGCACCAGCATACCTTACTTTAACACCAAAGGGAGAGAAAGTCATTGATTCAGTCTCCACTGACAAGGTGCCACCAGTTATATTCTCTGACATTTCTCTATGCTGGAAATAATGTTATAATTGTTGACTTTGCCTCACTGTGCATATTAAGCTTCCACACATGCTGACAGCTTGAGTGTTACTGTGTGTGACAGATATATGTGTGCATGCATGTGTGTGTGTGTGAGGCAGACAGACTGACAACCTGCTGCAGCTACAGTGAAAATGAACTTGCCTGTCTGCTGTAGAGTATGAAAAAGATGAAAAGTGAGCGCAGTGTCTTTTATGCAGGTTCAGAGCTACGTTCAAAGCAGCAGCAGTGGTATGCAGAAGGAGAGTGGAGTTTGACTGGGTCATTGATCAGCACACAAAATGGCCTCATCAAGTGATTCCTCCCCCTGTCTGAAAGATTCTACACGGATTGCAATTAGAGGCTATCTGCACTACTAAGAAGGAATAATGTTCAGTTATTAGGAAATGAACAGCCTTATTGCTTGACTCTGCACCTTACGCCCTTCTCATCTCCACTCCATCAATCCAGAATTCTCCCTATTATCCCCCTTTCATCCAAAAGATGTAAATTTGATGAGAAAATTTACTGAAACTGTCAGCACTGGTCTGCTTTACATTTATTTTTGCAGATACAGTAATTATTTCTGTAAGTGTTTCTGTGGAATAATGATTTTTACACTCCTTTATAAAGCAAAGATATAAAAACCTTCAACAACCTACAGGCTCAAACTCACAGACGATATATTCAGATGATATAAGTAACCAACCTGCGACTAGTTTGCTCTTGAGCGAAGCCTCCGAGGCGAGAGCGTAGGACATGGTGATGATCCTCTCCTGCTCCTGCAGAGCGGAGTCGAGTGCCCCCAGCCCAACCTCTGGCTTGTCAGCAGGCACTGTTGATGCTAGGGTTTGAACACTGTCCCATGCACAAAGAAAAAAACACAAAACCGACCATTCATGATGCATCAAAAATGAATAATAAGCTACTTAATAATAATTACCACATTGCTCATGCACACGTCTGTAGGCTGAATGATTGTCAACAATGGGTTTGAACCTGCATTTAACTGGGTGTTCCTGAAACACCAGAATCAGATAATTATGAGCCACACTTAAAGGTGCAACATGTAAGATAAGGCAACCTGTCAATTGTTACTCCAAACAAATAGAGGGCAGCATATCACCAGAGTCACCGCCAAATGCTGCTCACTATACTCTTTGCTGTAGCTATCATTGGCTTAGCGAGCTGCTGTTCGCTACTGTAGTGAGATCAGTTTGTCCTGCAGCAACTCACCGTTTATGCTCACACAGTGGCCATTTTCCCCTGTTATGCTCGGGGTGAGAAACAGAAAATCTGAAGCAACATTGGGCCATATTTCAAGGTAAAACAACATCTTTAATAATGCATTAGCTAACGTGAGCATTCAACCACTTTCTAGCTAAAGCTATCGTTTGATTAAATCCAGTGTGTTTCACTTTTCAGGCTTAAATAAATGTGTCCAAGCTATCCGAGACAGCATGTAGCACTAGCTAGGAAGTGGTTGAAAGCTAACTTTAGCTGTTGTCTAACACTAGCTAATGGGTTATTAAATATGTTGTTTTAAATTGAAGTACAGCTCGATGTACCCCTGAATTTTTATTGATCATTGTCTTTTCAGTTGCTGATCAATGGAGAAATTATAACATTTTTTCAGATTACCTGCATTTATAAGATTTGCAACCTGGAACACACCATACAACATTTGAGCTTCCCACTCTGAGCATAACGTCAGAGGAAAATGGACGCCATTTTAATATGGCCTATGCGGGCAACATGACATCAACAGTTATTTCTTCACATTCTGTTAATAATGGAAGTTTATCTTTTGAGTGTTTGAAACTAGATTTCTGGACGTATCTGACACATTTCACTTTTGAATGCAAAATCAGTATCAGTTTATTTTATTTACCTGGACTTTGCCAAAATGCTTTTGATGCGCTCCACCTTACGATGACGATCCTCCACCTCCTGCGGACTGAGAGGCTCCTCGGGCTCTGAATCCACATAGCGCTCCGGAATCAATACTTTCTGAGGCTTGGAAAGCTACACAAAACAGACGTGGTGTGTGTTGAAATCGTAGGCACTTTATCACCATCCTTGTTATCAAGTCACCCCCAAAAATAATAATCTGTCCATTTGCACAGCTGAAAGATATGCAGATGTAAGAGGGATATACGATGTTTATGAAGCTAAGAATACAACAAGTATTAAACTGCTCTTGGACATTAAGCTTCTTGGTTAAAGCTGCAAAAAATATCTGATCGAACAACACAGACCAGACAGAATGATGCTGCACATAAGGGCTGACTGCTCAGTGTTTTATTCTACAGATCATTATTCTGCAATTTGTTTTAGGTAATGTTAGATGTCTGTCAGTCAAGCCACAGTCAATGCTCTCACTGTACGAGGGGCGTTTTTACACCGCTTACTAAAAAACGGGGCGCTCATGTGATGATAACATGATTTTTGCAAGAACAAAACAAGCATTTTTCTGAGAGAATGTGTCAGAAAGGTTTTGAAAATGTAGTCAGCAAACAGCTTTGACCCTCCACTGCATAGCTTAGAATAAAACCTCTTACCTCTTTGTTAAGATCCAGGTCGTATTCTAGCGGTTCCAGGTCGACCTCATGGGCAGGAGGGGTAGTGGCCATGGAGCGGAAGGTCAGCCATTCGTCAGAGTGTGACCGGGGTCTCTCTTTGTGCTCGGGAGGTCTTTCCTCCCCCTGAACGCTCCTAACTCCCTGGGCCTCCTCGCCCTGAACAGCCCTCTCGAGCAACTGCAGGTCAAAGTCCTGCTCTCTCTTCCACTGGACAACGGACAAAGGAAACAAAACATACTATGAAACAAATTACAGGATGCTGCCATCAAGTTGTCTCGTTAATCAAGCAAATGTGAAAGTTTCACTTGCCTTCACACATTATTTCATGTAACAAGTACTGTGCAACACTCTAGTTATCACTGTCGTGTGCGTATGTGTGTACAGGTGAGAAAAAGGGAGAAACAAGGGAACATGCATCGATATGTATGAGATTTAAATGCATGCTTATAAGAGACTGAAAGCTCTCAAATCAAAGCATGCTCTCAATCCTCTACAACAGTGATAAAGAAGACAGCACAATGACACTGAAACAAACAGGTTCACTTCACTCATACTGATGACAATTTCACTAAAAATATCATAAATATATGATAAATAAAAAACATGGCAAAATGATTTCATTAGAAAATAATGTTTATTTATTTGCAAACATTCACATGTGAAAAAAGAAGGGCTCTTATAACTAACAATTAATTAGCAGATAAAGACGCCGAGCAAACACTGAAACCAATATATGAAATGCATGTCATACACATTAGTCCTGTCCGAATGGAAGGCTTCCTCTCACAAAGACTATGAATGGTAGATGGGACAGCGGTAGGCCCCGATCCACTGACACTAAGATCATCTTTATCTTCATTTAAGTAAAAGACAAAAGAAAAATGCCATGATTAGGTTGAGATGATGAGGCTCATTAGGCTTTGCTGAGTGTATGTCAATGTTTTGGTCAGTATAAAATAAGAAGGCACTTTCTTCCTCTGTCTCACTCACACACACTCACTCGAAAGCACTTAATTGAAGAACAGCGAGCATTAGTATCTAAATGAGAAGAGAAAAGACACCTGGGTGCTATTCTTATGGATGGTAGTTTGGTAAAAGATTAGGGGGAAGTGAGTAAAAACGAAATAATCTGTATCCGTATTTGAAAGGGGCGGGGTTTAAACTGGAAAGTGGGTGGGGTTAACCTGAAATTGTTAGTTATAGCCCGGGTTGATCAGAAGTTGCTGTATTAATTATTTATTAGAAAATTATTTACAGAGCAGCTGCAGAATTGAGCTTTAGAACAATGTTTTTGATTTAAAGAGCTATTTACGGAAGTTTTTTTAAACTTAAGCTTCAGCTTCAGTCAGCTACTAATTGAGGATTTTCCTTCTTCACAAGTATGGATATTGACACATTTTACTCAAATGATACTCATAAAAAGGACATTATCTGTAATCAACTCAACTCTAAAAACTAGACTGTCAGAGTGAAAGCAACCGTAGCCAAGGCATGAAAAGATCAGTGAGGAGGGATGAGAATGGATGGATAAAATGATGTTAGGGTCTATAACTACTCAGAAATTGATGGATATGAGGTGTAGATGGCATCGAAGGCCTGTGTCTGAGGTAATTAGTGTGTTATGTGTTTGACAGGCAAGTAAAGATTTTGAGCAACAATAACTCTCTAACCAATGTAAATGTAATTATTTCCACTTCAAAATAAACACCTCTTCAACAATTATATTGTATTATTGTGCACACTTTTTGTGCTACAGTTAAGTGCTAAGTATAAAGCAGAAACTGTTGTTCACTTCTCTGTATAGACTTTTTTCACAGAGGACATTTTGACATATCACAGATGGAAAATCACAGGTGTAAATAACAACATTAACAATGGCTGAATTCCATTTAGTTACTTCAGTTTTAGGGTCCATGTTTGTCCATGTTGCCTCACTGTCACAGTGTTACAGCTTACTGCTGCAGGAGAATGAAATGGAGCCATTGTAAAATGAAAAGTTCATCCCAAAATCAAGAAAAAAATGTTCTCCCCTGGGGGTGAACTGTCCCTTTAATGTTATGAGTAACACCTGTCCTTTTCCGACCATGACACGTCAATGTCTGCTGTAAAACAATTAAAGTCTGAAAACAACATGCACAGTTAGATCCACACAGTGAATTACCATCCTGCACTAATTTAGCTTATTGCTACCAACTCTGTAATGTCAGGAACAGAGAAAAGACAGACTACACTGAGTGAAGGCATGCATGACTACCGTAGATCGCCACTCTCGGTTTTGTTGTCGTCATGCATGAGAGTGTGACGTGTGATACTGTTCTAGTAACATACTGATCCCAGGTCTGCTGAGAGCGGGCGCGAGGATGAGGACGACGGGCGCGGCGATGGAGAAGCGTGGCGATCTCCGTGACTCAGGGTGCGTTTGCGCTGGCGGACGAGGGCCTTCTGGTGCCTCTTCATCCTCTCCAGCTGCTCATCAGCACTCATCTTGCCCCTCTGCTGCTGCTGTGCCGGGTCCCCAGAGTACAGACGCTCCAAGGCACTTTTTGGTCTCTCCTGAGAGGAGTGGGAGGAAAGGGAGTTGATACAAACGAGTAAGGAAGAAAATAAAAATAAACCTAAGGAGAACGTAAAAGCATAGCTAATGTTAATAAGGAATGAAAAAGGAGCAATTCACAATTCAGTTTTCACTACTGAGACATTTCTGAGGTTATAATTGGAGCATACAGAGAGAATCAGTTGCTCAGTGTACATTACACCACAAATGTTTAATTTTCAAACCCAAAACATGACACGTACTACTCTATCTGTGCTGTCTCTCCAGTGATACAGGTTTTACTTTTTAAAAATCTTTGATCTATTTGATTCTTTGTTAGTTGCGAGCCTCACCTTCATTCCGACAGCTGATGCTGCTCTTCGTAGGGTCACGTATGAGGAGATGCTTGAAGACTGATTTAGCCTCAATGCAGAGCTAGCCACTCCTGAGGGAAAGCCAACAAGCATTAAAATGCTGTTCCTGACTTGGCAAAACAGCCAAATGCTGGTGTAAAGATTTTTTGACATAATAAATAGGGTCCAGTTAAATAAATCTGTCCCACTGGCTCCGTCATCTTCATACCTCTGCTGCTAGGTAACGTCTGGTAACCATCATGTCCATATGCTGCTACAGTGATGTGGCTGGAGCCGTCTCCAGCTCCCATCAGCTCTGGATCGCTCAGGAAAGGCCGAAGTTCCACCTGAGACGCACAGACAGAGATTAGAAAATGTAGATTTTTCTGTTTGTGCTGCTTAGATGTCTGAATTTCACACACTGTCTGTACCTTACTGTCTCCGTTAGTGTACTGGCCAATCTCTCTGTCCCTTTTGCGTTCATCTGACTGTCGTTTGAGGCCGCGTACAGAAGTATGTCTGATGACCGTTGTCTCCCGGGGCAATGGGGGCACAGCAGGGGGATGCTCATCAGGACTGTAGAGTTGAGGTAGAGGAGGTCTGGGAGGCACATCATCCTCACCCTGCATACAGGACAACTTTATTTTTTTTCACATTTTTTACATACAGAATAACTCTTTTATTTTTTTATGCTGTAAAGAACCAGCTGAAGTCCTGTGGCAGGCGGTCACTCACCCATTTAAACCCACTAGCGATGGTTGCAGAGTGGCGTAAAGGCTGCTGGCTAGGGCTGGAGGAAAGGGAGGGTGTGTGGCTACTGGGGCTGAGGTGGGGACTGTGCTGCTGCTGATGGGACAATCTCATCTCCATAGCAGACGGGCTCCCAGACACAGAAGGCACTGATGACACCGACACTGAAGGCACAAATTTCCTCTCTGGGGAATTCAATGAATATGAACATGTAACATGAATACACACATGCTGTAAAGACAGTGCATTCTTGTCCCATGGGAAATGTTCGAGGCATTAGTACTGAGTATATGATATTAATTGGGAGATATGATAGCGTGACCACGTAGCTGTGCATTGCACATCAAATATCATTTACTTTTTTACACATGAAACCTCTAGGTAACGTTGTCTCACCTGGGTTGGTAACAGAGGAGATCGTGACTTTGTAGTTGGCTTTACTGGTGCTGAGGCCTGCAATGACATCCTCAATCCTCCACAGCTCTTTTCTGATCTGGACTTTTTCTTGCTGTACACAGAAAAACAGAGAAACACACACTATGAATAACTTGTATACCAAGGCAACCTATTACAAATAAAACACTATCTATTATGCCAAGATACAGTTTTAATTTTAAGGTAATACATGATCCTCTGAACAGGTCCCACTAAGGTTGGGAATCGTGAGGCAGCTTATAATTTCATTCCATTTCAGAGAGCTACGATGCAAATGATTTATTTCTTCTGACTGTGTGACTACCTGATACTTTTAAAACAATGCCGGGTGGCAAGACTCGCCTATAAGGACTTTGAATCAGTAGTCTGTAACTCATTCCCACACATAACCATCTGTTAGACTGAATGACTTGTTTGTATGTGTGTTAACAGAGATCCCTGAGCCATAGACCTGAGAGAGATCGCTGCGGCTCATCTGTCCCTGCAGGGCCGACTTCAGCCAGTCCACGTCTCTCTCCAGCTGGCTGTACTCATTCCATGCGTTCTCCATCTCCTGCAAAACACAACAGAGCACACTCCATGTTATAATTAGACATCTCATGAGGATTATACAGATTTAGTCCAGTCACTCTTGGCCCATGTGTGGTGAGATGCAATTTGAACTAGAGAGCAGGTGTCTTGGGTTACGTCAGCTTTATTATGCTTACTCACTTGAGTTTGAGTTTTCTATTGTTTCCATTGCTCAGTCAGTCGTATACATATATTGTACACAGTCTCCACTGAGAGTGTTACAAATACTTGAACACAACCAATGTGTTTAGAAATGTTTAACTCTTGTCTACTCTTGTGTAATCTGTCGGTTTATGTTCTATTGAAACTCATCTATTTTCATTTTAACACTAAATATTTTGAATACCGCCGAGCATTCTGACTAAGCATCTTTCTGAGTGGTGAAGAAATGTGCTCATGAGTTTCTTTGTAGCCTCAGGTTTCGTCCCCGAGCACTCATTTTGACAGTAACAGTCAACCCGAAACACTGTGCCAGTTGCAGAAACCATCAAAAGGGAACAACTAAAAATAGAAGCGAACATCTTGTTTCCGACCAATAAAAACATATTTGCGAGTGGCAGCATGTGCTTAGTGATAGAGGAGACAGTCTGAGGAGTTTGATTCAGAGTAACTTACCTAATCAAAACTTAAGGAACAACACTTGGGGAGGGTGAATGTTACATATTTTTACTTTCACAAACACATCAAAGAAGCTATATTTTTCATTATTAGCGTTATTGTGTCTTACTGTTGAGACTTTGGAGATTTCAGCCCTGATGTGCACGACATCCTCTTGTAGTAATTTCTGCTGATAGGCAATCTTCTCTGCATGGGCTGGCTGATCTCTGTACTGCTCCATCTGCTGGTGGGAAACATCCAGCACAGACTCCAGCTTGTCCTAGATAGGAACATGAGAGACACAGTCACAACATAAGAAGCGTTTATGGACCACACCAGTACAGGCTGACACAGATATTGTACATATAAAAGTTTGAAAAGAAGCTAATTTTGTGAATGCATAAGAGAAAAACCTTGTCCTCCTTCAAAGTGCGTATCGTGGCCTCGAGCTCCTGTAGAATCTTGTCTTGTTCACACAGTCGACTTAACTTCACCTGAAGTGAAAACATAAGAAAAAATAAACAATCAAGAAAAGACAAAGGATAAAATCTAATCTCCAATTATACAATCAAGTGTGGACAAAATGCAACAGAGCAAAACAAGAAACGGGGCTGATGAGATACAGTATCTGTTGACAAAACAGAGGTTGACTGCTCCATTCTTGTCTTCACCCAGCTGCATTCACAACGACGCAGCCAGATGAGACGAATTGATCGTCTACTGTAGTCCTCGCTGTCTGTAAATATGTCAATAAGGCTCATCTCTGTGAAAAGCCCAGGGGAATTCCTCTCATCAGCACAGTGAAAGAAATATCAAAAGGCTCTACACTGTCTGGTTCGGGGGCGAGATCGGGTAATACCCATTATGAGTAATCATAATCAAAAATCCATATTTTCAAATTCACTTTTGGAGAAAACCGTGTTTATTGAGAGTGACAGATTTGTTTTCCCAGAATTGGGTTATGTGTTTATGAAAACAACATAAGACTGCCTAGTTCACAGTCTTCCTCACGCAGTGTATTTTTTTCCTCAGATCTATTTATCATTCTGTTCAATTAATAATTAAGCTGTTTTTATTTTGCTGCCGTATATTGTTGTTTTTAATTGCATGAAATATTCATTGTTCAGACAAATTTACTGGCAATTTCTTATAAATTGTTAAAGTGGAACAATGCTAATGATGAAAAGCCAGGACATCCATCTTATTTACCTCCATTCAGCAGAAAACAAAGAGTGAGAAAAGCAGGATCAGGCAAATCAAACTGAAAAATTTAACAGCTCAACATCTAAAACTCCCATTACATGTATTTTTCCCTTTAAATTGCAGGGAGGAAAATAAAAGCTGTGGTCGATACTCTCAGGCTCACTGTGCTGTGTGGATGGGTGTCCCCACAGTGTTGCAATGTACATACGTTCCCTTCCCTCCACAGCCTCTGTTTACCACAACTTGAGAACACACACACACACACACACACACACACACACACACACACACACACACACACACACACACACACACACACACACACACTCACACACACACACAAACCACACTAAACCACACAGTAAAGTCAGATCTTCTCTGTAGTGGATTGTAAGAAGTCGGAAACGGAGATCTTAAAGAAAAGGAGAGATGGATAAACAGGGTGATTATCCTTTAAATCCTGAGAACAAAATGATTCACTTACATCAGCATCACTTTCTGCTATTTTCACAGGCCTTGATGGTCTTTCTGTTTTTAAACTCTCACGTCCAGTAACCTGAAATTCCCAACAGCCACAAGTGAAATAAAACCTTCAATATCAGTAATCCAATGAAATATTTTAAATAAGTTTACTTTAAAACGTCCAGTAAACAGATAACAACAACTTTTCTTCATACAGTGACACTGTTAGACAAATCAAGCTGAATGGGTCTTAAAAAATAATGAAGAAAAAAAATGTACACACACAAAAAAGAGGCATGAGCATGAGCTGCTATACAAAACTTTGTGCAGAAGCTAAGTAAAAACATCTATGCAGAAAGAGTTTCTGCATTTTTGTGTTCAGGGATATTATAAAAACCCCCAAAGCTGCTCTTTCCTGGCCACTATTACTGTAAGTAAGTTAAATTGCCAGTAGGGCTGGGCAATATATCGATATTATGTCATATCATATCCTCCCACAAATTAAGACTATGTGTCATCATATTGTGATATAGCCTCAGTGTTTCCTTCTTTTGGTTTTAAAGGCAACATTACAGTACAAATAAAGACTATTCTATGTGTTCTAATGTTTGCCTTTTATACATATGCTGGTATGTCTAAGACAAATCACATCAGAAAACGATGCGCAAAAAAAACGCAGAAAATCGAACGTGTTCCGAAAAAAATATGACGGACGAAAGTCTTGCAGTCAGTGTGCAAACATGATTGACAACGGGCGGCAATTTTGGATAAAAAAAAACAGACTTGATGTGCAAACGCCTTTAGTCGTTAAATCCACATACCGACAATTATTTATCAAAAATCTCATCTGGTTAATATTCTGTGAAATTACCAATAGCAATCCCTACAATATTGATCGCTATATTGGTCAAAAATATCATGATATTTGATTTTGTCACCCAGTCCTAGCAATTATAAAGTGCTTTTGAGGAGAATTCAAAATATCGAGATATTTATCGTGTATCGCCTTAAAATATTGCAACATTATTTTAAGACCATATAACCCAGCCCTGATAACTAGGTCCTTCATATGAACCATGAGAGAGGAAAATGCTGCTCTTATGACTCGAAGATGTTAGCTACAGCGTGTCACCTGTAAATGTTAAACTGTGTAATGAAGGCCTCTAGTTTCACACGGTAGATGACAGTGTGAATGCCAGTTCACCAGTGAGATCCATCTGCCTCCGGACAAACAAATCACAACTGCCTGCAGCCAGAGAGAAATCTGCCATCCCCAGAGCCATGCCACTAGCAGGGCTAAAAATAAGGAAATGTGTCTCCTTCGCCACTAAATTAGTACTTAAGATACTGTAGTTGCTTTTTAGTTAACCAATTCCATGTGTATGAACAGTATCAACTGGCTTATTCTTGAAATGTGCTATTGATTATGCCTTTTGTATTATAAAGATGTATTATACTGTATTATTTAGCAGGACTGCATTAGAGATTTAAACAATTTGCAGGTGGGAAACAGAACAAATGTACAGAACCATATCATTTTAGCATTTCAGGGTCTATATATTCCAATTATATCCCTATATGAACTCAGAAAATATCTGAGATTAATATACCTTGTTCTTTTATTCTTGGTTTTTGGTCATTTATAACAGCACTATTCAGCAGCATACTTTTCCGTGGTAGATAGAGGTATCAGTATAATGATACAGGGACTTCTCCAGATAACGGGGTGAAGATTTGTCTTCCAGTCCTCCGTCACAGTCAGTAATGCATGAAGCTGAAAAGTGTGGGTGGAATATGCATAAAACACCCACATAAGGATCACCACACCCAACACGGCGGTATGGACCAGTGCAAAGAAGGAAGGCTCAGTTAAAGGGGCATTCTACCTACTTTACATGTCAAAGTCAATTACCAGTCATGTGAAGCACTACACAGCCTGTGAGAACAGTTTTATAATGTATTCTGTGGTTCTAGAGGGAGCTTTGTCAAGTCTGGGAAAATAGTAATCACCAGGATATCTTAGCTTGGGCTTGGAAACAACATGTTTTTAAAAGAAAAGCCTGTGTTACAGACTTAAGACATTGATTTTTGAAAGATGTGGATGTTTACCAAATTAATGCAATATAATTCAATAATATATATTTATTTTTTACTATTTTATAAACCTTATTTTCATATTTTCATCTACCTTATTTTATATTTTTACATTTTTCATTTTTCATTTGTTTTAATATTGCTCTTTTTACATTGTTTCTTTTTTTGATAGCAGGGAGTGCCATCTTAGTTACTAGCGCCAAGGAGGTTATGATTGGGTCTTGGCCCAGAATAGACCCCATTGCATTTTGGTGCAGATCCGGGACGAATCCAGCAATTTGGTCTCACTTTCTTTAACATTGCGAGATGGGGCGTTTTTCCGCCATTTTCGTGAATTTCTCAGGGAATAAAGCACGGAACTTGATGAAAAAAATCAGGCCTATTTAGGTGGCTGGTATCTATGCGTGAGTACAATTTGATGCAGATCCAAATAAAAATCTGGAGCTAGTGGACTTGTTATGTCCATGTCCATATGTTTTATTTGATATTGGATTAGGCTTAATTGAATTAAAGGTGAATGTTGGGCTCTAGCTCTGTTGTGCTGCACAGCAGCCCAATGACGATGACGTTTTTATTGAAGACCTCTCTTAAAGACTACTAAGTTTCTGAAGTACTCTTTTAAGACCAAGGTGAACACAGCTCATGTTATTGTCAGTTTCTGCCAGTTACCACAATGAAACTAGAGGCCCTAAAATTGTCACGGCCATATCACATTGCCAGTCTATTTCTTAAAGAGCACCATTGGGTCATCCCTTATGCTCTAACAGGCAAAACAAAAGCAAAGTGAAGATATCATGACAAACATTCAAAGCATTCAGAAATGCTTAACAGCATGCAAGGAAGCCCTCTGGCATAACTACTTCCTTTCCATCATCTCAAATCTCATAGCGCACAGTGAATGATCGGATCAAGGTATCCATGTGCAAAATCCTGCATAGGTTCCAGGGATGCATCACATTCCTTTTTGAAAAGCAGTGAAAATGGTCTGTTTTCACTTTGTATGCACACCATCCTTACATTCCAAAAGTACCCAAAACTCGGAGTGGAGTTTTCAAACACATTGTGTACTGAAACGATCATCGGGTCAATACTTTGGATCTGTTTTGAAACGAAGGAAATGGAGAGGAGTTACAGTACATCGTTAGATGACCTCCCTCGATTCCAAAACACAACCCAGATTTCTGATTAATTCGTTGTGGTGTTATACATACAAATTAGGATCAAATGCTTTGCACAGGTGTAAATGGAATATGTGCCAGTAGCTGGCTAAATGAAACAGACTGCTTAAAAACAGCTGTAATAGGCATTTGCAATGATACTATTTCTAGCACTCACAAAGGAATTGGAGGTCACATGACACAAGGAGTTTAGAAATCCAACCATGTGTTTATAAAGACTACATGTGTTACTGCATGTGAAAGTACAGTCCTATCATTCAATGGACAAACTGAACATCAGGACTTCAGTTTAAGTACAAGAAGCCAGATATTTGTGTCACTCTATGTCATTCACATTGGACCATCTGTTGGATTCACCAAGACTATTAATGCAAAATTGCTTCTTTTTTTCAAATGTATAATTTACATAATAGGAAGGCAGTTAAAAGACATGTTAATTCATTCATAAGGAGACAGTAGAAAAAGCAGAGCACAGAACAGAGGACAGACAGGATAAAGGGGGAAACAGGGAGGCAGATGTTGGAGGCAGCAGCAGGAGAACAAGATTGCAGTCCACAGAAGGGAGATGGAGAAGAGGATGAAAAGGATAAAGTGGCATTTACTTTGTTGGGGCCCACCTTCAGATCTAGATACTCCAGGTCCTTCTTCAGTTGTATGTAAGTATCATCAGCCTTTAAATGAGCAGTGGAGAGATAAATCATTTGAAATGAAGCTGCAAAAGGATAATGGGTGACCAGATGAGTCCTAAGTCTTTTATTTTCCGCAAACAGAACTTTAATTAACTCTGTCTCAATTACAGTTTACTTCTACCTCTGTATTTTTATCCACAGCTAGTGAAGCCAAACTGCAATTAAGTAATGGTATCATTTTTGAACTGGTTTAATGTCTCATGTTTGACCTCATACACGACTGAGCAACATAGGTCTCGTGCATGACATGTGGTCAAAGTGAGTGTACGCATGGAGGATGGCCAGAGAATGGTTGGATGTTAGAAACTGGGTGGAGTTGTCATTACAGAGCACTGTTGCAGCTTCATTGTGGTGTGCTTGTCTTACAGCAATGCACTGTTTGTGAACAGGCTCAGACTGTGGCCTGATGGCTGCTTCAGAATGAAAACATCAAGAGCAAAGATGTATCAGAGCACGCACACACACACACATAGAAATGTGTTATAATTATCACATATTCTTTTTGTGGCTGTGCAGGGTTATGCATCTATAAAACAAAGGAAACGTATAAAGTGCAGACACAAGCAACATGCTTCAAAGATGGCATATTACTTTTTACAAATAGAATAACACAAAACTCTGGAAGGTTTTTAAAGTTTTGAACGAGGTGGATGACACTGACACTGACTAAAAACACACTACGGTAAAGCTTAAAGGCAGTCTGGACAGTCTGAAGTGCAGCACAGCACAAGCCAAAATGGTTGAACAAACAAGGCAACCAAGCAATGTCAACAGACCACACAGTCTTATGAATGACAGGGAATTAATGTATGGGATTGGCTGAGGGAGAGGGGGACCACAATGCACTGGCAGGGGTTGCAGTGTGCTGTAGAGGAAGTTAGGGAAGAACGGGGGCCCCTGACCTGCATGCTGGGGCCTAGAAGGCCGTTGTGCTGGTGGTGCTGCAAGTGAGCGAACGCATCGCCGGGGCTATGCACACCAGCCATCTTGGCCTGGTGCCTCCGAAGCTGAATGAGGAGCAGAGTCAGCTCCTCTGGCTGAAGCCGAGCCCGGGTTTAGGTGGCCGGAGGCCAGTGAAAGGGCAGAGGGATGAGAGAAAATACTTGAGAACCATATGGGCAGTACATTAGCTGGGAGAGCCAAGCGGCTGGGAGGCCAGTATCCTTCTGCTTCATCAATGTGCTAAGTATAACTTAAAATGTAAAAGCTAGAGCTGCAATATGTAGCCTGGGAGGATGGCTTATTGTTCTATCACAGACTGTCTGAAGATAAGGGTTATCAGAACTGAAAACACTGAAACAATTATCAGAATTAGGGATGCACCGATTTTGAAATTCTTGGCCGAAACTAGTAACAATTTTACCAACAGCTGATGCCAATGTTTTTTTGTGGTTGTATATCTGATTTTTGTTGTTATCTATTCCACCTTTTGGGGCAGGAAAAGAAAAAAATCTTTAAAAAAAAAGACTAACTAAACTGTTTTAAGTCATTGAGCCCTTCATTACACTATCTTTGAAATTATCATTCCAAATTTATGAAGGAACCTTTAATTTAACCTTCTTTCATATTAAAGATGATTTTTTTTCTGAAAAAAAAAAACTGCTTCTAAAGCATTTTTAGTCCGCAATACAACAACCTACTCAATGATAAAAAATGTTTTGTACTTTTTCAGAACCTTACAAATCATGGCAGGGATGTTATGTGCCGATAGCAGTCAACAAGGCGAATATCAGCCGATAAATCAGTGCATCCCGAATCATAATGGCTTAAAATTAGCCCAGCTTTATTCACAAAATCAGTCAGCTCAATCAGGTCTAGTTGTTCATAACTGGATCGACAGACTTATTCAAAAAAGTAATTTCCCTAAAACACTGACTTTATATATTACAATTACATATAAAATGTCAGTTCTTCTCTGTATTTAATGTGAAGTATTTCTATCATGTTGTGTCGATGTGAATAAATTAAAAAACTCAGTATGCTTAAATTAAGTGAATGCAATTTTTCAAGTATTATACATAAAAGTAATGCATTACATATGGATTACTTTTATGTATAATACATAGTACGTATAATACAATTATTTTTTGAGTGGAAAACTATATTTATAATACATGACAGATATCTTTGTTACGACCCCATTCCAAAAAAAGTGGGACGCTGTGGAAAATGTAAATAAAAACAGAAGGCAATCACTTGCAACCGAACTGTGTTTATCAACAATGGTTTTACGAATTGATATCCTTAATCCAATCATGTGTTTCACAAAGCGGTGAACCTCACCCCATGAACTGAACCTGTCGAGGATGCCCCTTTCATACCCGATCATGATACTATCACCTGTTACAGATGAACCTGTTCCAAAGAGGTGTTTTTTGAGCATTTAAAAACTTTCCCAGTCTTTTGTTGCCCATCCTAACTTGTTTGAAACGTGTTGCTGGCATCAAATTCAATCAAAAATCAATGAAGTTATTGAAGTAAAGGATTAGATATATTGTCTTTGTACTGTTTTCAATTAAGTATACGTCAAAAAATGTTTAATTTATGTTTTACACAGCATCACAACTTTTTTGGAATCTGGGTTGCAATAAAATCAAGTTAAGTAGTGAATGTAATAAAGAGCATCATACCGTTTTGCCATGCAAGCTGGGTGCGCTGACAGTGTGTGTGATGTAGCCCATGGCTGGCATGGACCTTCTCTCTATTTGGGAAGTCTGTGGAGAAACAAAATTCATCAACTTGTTATTACAGATCTAATAGAGTCAAATCAAACAGAATGTCTAATTCACTAAGTAATCTTCAATAGAGTGTTGAAAGGGAGGGATAGACCACTCTATCACACTGAATCAAAGTTAAACCATTGCCTCCAAGTCTACAAACAAACTTGACTACACAGCAGATTTATTTTCTCATCTATCCTTTTCTCCCTTTCATCACTCCTACTCTTTTCGAAACAAGGTGTGCCCTGAGTTTTACACGCTACAGGGCCTGGAAAATTTGACGTTTTTGCTTAACACACAGAATTAGCGAAAAAACGGGCCCACTACTGAACCTTAAAAGGACACAAACAACAAGAGATTTAATTAACTACACATAAATTAAACCAAACCTGCTTTCTTAAAATAACATTTGTTTGCTACCAGCAAGAGAAGCACTGTAAGCCATTCCCTTTGAGATTCCCATGCCACTATTTTTTTGCTGTATAATAGGTTTTTTATTTAAATGCGAGATCAGAAGAAAGAGACCGCTGCTGATGTTTGAGATAGAGAAGCGATGTTTATAGGGTGCTGAGGAGCCCTGGGCAAATTGGATTAGCTGCTAATAAAATATACTTCTTAATGATATTCCACAGAGGTATACAGAGCGCTATTACTAAAGCGCACTCCAGCCAGAGAGCACCATCAACCTCAAAGATGCTGGGTGCACCAAAAAGTTCATTACAGACTAAATTTAGTTCCCATAACCATTGCTCCCTCTTGCACAGTCACTGTGGCTCCCTTTGTTAAAATTTATCTTCTTCTAAAGGGCTCTCCATAATTGTGCGTCATTCTATTTTATGGTTATAATTAGTGTCTTGACACTCGGGTGAATGATGGAGGAAACAGAGCATCTGCAACACTTTGTTTACTTGTGTAAGGCCAACGGGTTGGTCGTGAGGCTTGTGTGTATTGGCAAATGTGGTGACGGTTTGGAGGGAGATCTTTTCACATGTGGAGGGTGTGGTAGGCAGACAGCGCAGGGTGTGGATGACAGGACGGCCCCTCGCTCCGTCTCCTGTGGCGGTGGCGGTGCTGTCTGACGGTTTGGGGAACGGCGGAGTAGCAAACTTTCACTCGCACATGCTCACACCACCTGTGGAGTGGGGCCTGGGTGTGGACTGTGTGAATCTGTGAGCGATTCACATGAGCATCAAAGTTCGGAGCCTTCTCATGCTCCTCCTGCTAATCTTCCCATGGTATCCTTGTGAGCTCACACAACATCCCACAAGTCAATAGATACCTCTCTATCCAGAGTTACCGTGAGAATGAGACTGTTGTCATTTGGCTTTCTGCATGTGAATTATCGTATTTCAATTCAGTCCCATGCCAATGACAGGCTGCTGACAGTTACTTTGGGGTGAGACAAACATCCATCTATCATCTATAGCCGTTTATCCTGTACACAGCACATGTTGAGCAAAAGGACTCCATCTTTGGGGTAGGATAATACACTTCAACCAGTCTTACTATGAGTGTAATAGCAGCCTGATACCACACTGGGAGCAAACCTACTGCTGCCCCTCCCCAATCAACACTACTCTTTGCCAGTTTGAGAACATCCAGGAAACATTGATCTGCAAAGTATAAGCCTAATTAATCAATTATTTTGCCTATTGAATGTAAAAAATTTGTGAAAAATGCTCATTACAATTTTCCAGGACCAAAAGTGATATTACTTTTGTCCAACCAACGGTCTACAACTAAAATCTATTTTATTTAATCCAATCCTCATATTGGGGGATCCGGAAAGTCAGTGAAGTTTCATAGTCCACAAAAAAACCTCTGAAGCTTGACAGCTAAACAGCTTTGCAGCATTATACTAAACAGTTGAAGTACTTGGGGGGGACTTGTTTTAAAACCTAAATTTAAATTTTTTTAAAAAATTAATTAAACCTAATTTATACCGTTGACACCCTGTGGAGCTTGCACACCTTCTTCACCCTGGAGCTTAACAGCTACAGTGAAGATTTCAGCCCTAAAAAGGGTCTAAAATGTAATAACCAATCCATCAATTTGGCATCTCAGGGTTTCTGTAGACTTGGATTACAGCAGATGAGTTTTATAGAGCTCTTTTTTTTCAGTAGTTTTTTAACACAAGTCCCCATTTACTGCGGTTGTTGCTGTAATGCTTTTTCTGCTGTGAAGGTCCAGAAATGATTTGTGGCCTTTGAAACTTCCCCAATTTTACAACGGCTAGATATTAATAAAACTTTTTATTATTATTTTTTTATTTTTTTAGGTTAACTTGACGTTACATGTTTACACTGCTAAATGAAATAAACTATATTGACAATGTTCACCTTAAGCAATGAATATGTCAGCTAGAAGAGTGGTATTACTCTTTTATGTGTTATAAAATAATAAAATTATTTTATGATGCTAATGTTCTATGGCATGGAGGTATACGCTGCATCAGCTTGTAAATACATGGCCCATACGTGTTAGTAGCATAAATTCCTTGTTGGTTTTGGTCTTTTTGTGGCATTTGTTGATATTGATAGAATAAAATGTATGATCAAGTTAATCAGTACACTTACATCAGCTTTTTATTTATAGTTTTATAATGAGAATGTTGACTCATTGCTCTACATAAAGAAATTATTCCTAGATTAGACTGTGTGCTAATCTTGGGTACAGTATATACTTAATTAACATCTGGAGCTGACATGAAATATCAAAGAGATCGATATATAACAATATCTTTGAGTATTTAGAACTACATGTAATACTCTTTATTTCAAAGGTTGATTGGGAAATAAAAACAATTTTAAAATCAGTTTTATATTTCATATTGCAGGGGAAAAGTAAATTGTTGTCCGTCTAGAGCAGAAAAATATCAAAGATGCCTCCTGCTTCCTGAATGTGTATCCTACCTGAGAGAGTTGGGCACAAATATGGCCGGGGGAGCTGGACCTTGTGCTGTCCCCGGTTACGACTTCATCGAGGGGCCTAACTGTGCGTCTGTCTGAAGGAGTGTGTGGCCTGCGTGGAGACAGGGGTTTGAAGGAGGAGGGGACTGATGGTGGGACTTCACACGGCGACGGAGGGACAGAGATGGACCGTGGCATCTCTACAGTAACTCTGAAAGATGAAGAGTCTGTGAAGTTGGGCCCGGTGTAGATAGGAGCGGTGGGGCTGCCGTGACGGAACTGCTGCCGCTGCTGCCACTCGTACAGCTGCCACACCATTCCCTCCTTGGTGGCCATGCGCTCATCGGTGGACATGCGGAAGTGGCTGAGACGGTCATGGGCGTACTTGTAGTCACTGGGCAGGTTGCATGTTGCTGGAGGGGAGTTGCTGCCAGACGGGAGACGGGGAGACTTTGGCAGCGACTGATAGGTGGCATCGGCTGTGCTGGCTTTGGGCTTTAAGGGGGGAGTCCGCCGAGGGAGGTTATAATCAGCCGAGGGAACACTGAGAGAGAAAAACACAGAAGTATTTCAAAGAATTTCATATCATCTGTTCACAATGAGGATTATTTCTCTATTCTCTGTCAGTCTTCATGTTAGCCACTAGAGGGCAGCATTTACTCAAGTTTTTTTCACTATCATTCATGCTGCTGTTATAGAGAGACTTTGGTCAATTCAAACTGACTGTATAAAGTCAAACTGACCTCTTTGATGGGTCACTTTTATGAACTTTGACCCACTGCTCCACCTGAGCCAGTGTGTTCTTCCTCTGCACATGTTTCTCAGGGTCCGGCCGCGACCCAAAACCCCTCTGATACACAAGATTGCCGTTCTGTTCCGGTGGCAGAGTCACTTGGATGACAGTTTGCTGTCCGTTCTTGTGGACGGCACCATCGACAGAGTCTGGAGACAGTCTCTCTGCTCTCTCCTCTGTGGCCGACTGGCTGGGCCTTGCTTGGATCTCTAATCCGTACCTCAACTCATCTCCATGAGCCAGCTGAATACTTTTATCTGGAGGTTCTTCTCTGTCCGTCCTGCGAAGGCTTTCTGGCTGAGGTGAGCTCTGGTTGATGTGGACATGGTTGGTCTGTGGGACTGCCTGCTGTACAGCCTTCTTTGGCTTCTCCACCTCTCTGTGAAAAAGAGACAGGATGATTAAATGTATCAGCAAAAGTTATTCTGCCTGTGAACGACTAAAACAAATTGCTTTGTAGAGTATGCACTGAAGTGTTAAAGTGCTTCATTTTTCATCCATTACACACAGCTACACTCATCCAGTTATTCAAACGTCATCTAATTCCACTCTTCATTGTATATTATGATGGAGTGCAGCACTATTCTTTAAACAAGGGATTACACAGCATTAAGCAGTGGATAAAAAAAACAATGGACTCTCAAATTAACCTTTTGTGACCTTAAAGGTAATTTGCTTTTGCTGAGTTTCTCCTGGAAAAGATCGGAGACCAAAGGGAGTAATTCATTAACTTTTCATCTCTTTTTTTCAATAGAGAGTAAAGACGGAGAATGCTGGAGAATGCATGCAAAGTGAATCCCTGGGAACAAAAATGACTCACTTCGTCTTCATAAAACAGCTTGGGGTTAAAGTCTTTTCCCAATTCAGGAAATAAGACATGATTTAAAATGTCTCATTTTCAAACTGCATACACTTAGAGGTTCCTTGTTTCTGTAGAAATAATTAATGAGAGGTAAAACATGAAGGTGGGCACAGTGATTAAAGGTGTATTTTAGTACTGAGCTTTATGTTACATGCAGGTAGAGGTGATTGGGCTTTTGCCGTAAGGGCTCCACATCTGTGCCGTAACCTTCCTTTGAGAATCAGTCAAGCTACCTCAGTGAACTTTAAAAACTGAATTTTATAAAAATGGCTTTTAATTTGTGTATTTACTTGCTTATGCTCTTATTCATTTGTTTTTTTCGTGGATTTTTAATGTCTTTATTAGTTTTTATATGTTTTTGTAATGTTTTAATTTCCTAATTTCCTCCTGCATTTAATCGTGTAATTGTATTGTGTTTTTTCAGTTTTGTGAAGCAGTGCTACATAAAAAAGTTTATTATTATCATTATCCTTATTATTATTATTATTATTATTATTATTATTATTATTATTATTATTATTATTATTATTATTACTACATGGTCTCATGCTAAATGGCAAGTACTAACCTCACAAAGGGGTGGATAATGAAGTGATATTATTTATTATTTCTTCATTAGTGCAAAGCATTTAATATAAACTTCAATAAACTAAGATTGCCATGTGGAACAGAGTGCTTTCCTAAATACAAAAATGAGGAGTGCTGACTCACATTGGCCTCTAGGTGGCACTATTGCACAGGCCATTCAAACCCTGCAGCACGTTTGACAAATCTCAGTTGTCCTAATGCAGCTTGTAATGCATTTACCACAGAAACAATAGTAACAGAATGTATTGCAGATACACAGCCATGAATATTTTAAAAGATTAAACATTCAGATCTGCTTTGTGCAACGTGATAAGTGTTATAAAAACACATTCTACAGTAGAACATCTCTTAAGCCTCATCTATACCAGACCCAGGTGCATTTTACACGCATGCATGTGCGCACACACACACACACACACACACACAAACACACACACACACACACACACACACACACACACACACACACACACACACACAGAGACAGGGAGAGAGAGAGAGAGAGAGAGAGAGAGAAACTGCAGACATCTCAGTGCCCCAGAACAGACGGACAGGGTTGGACCTGCTGTGAAAAACTGCTCATGCTGATAAACTAAAGCCCATGTAGGTGAGAAAAAGAGTGAATTTCAGTTATGAAACTTAGACTGTGATTAATACATTAGAACCTCAACACATTATGGACTAGTCAACTGATGACTAAGGAGTACTATTTGGTAGACACCCAGGTTCCCTTTATAATAATTTCTCAGGACATATTCAGTTCACAGAGACTGCTGGCCTTAATGAAAGGGGAGATGAAAATCAGCCAATGGGAGAAGTGAATCCTACTCTGTAGAGCGAGACCAACCTCTTTATGGTGTGACTCTGCTGCATCAGCGCAGCCTGGTTCATGGCCCGGATCCAGCCATTCATGTCCTCCTGTGTGTCCGCGCTGAAGAAATATGTCCGCATCCCGCAGTGTTCTGCCTGCGAGCCAATCACAGAGTTCTTATTGTAAATGTAGGAGCGCATTCCTGTATGGCTCGCCTATCAAAGAGAGAGAGAGAGAGACAGATCAGGGGGGAGAAAGAGAGAGGATGGATATGAGAACTTCTTACTGAAGACAGGAAAAAGCTGCCAGGGAGGCTGATGAGTGGAAAACTTTGCTTTCATGTTTACTGAGACTGACAGCTGTCACCTAAGTGAGGACAAAGTTTGCAGCAATACTGCAAAAAAAAAAGGACAGGGTGGGAGCAAAGTGCTGCAGCAGGAACAATGTGAACATTGAGCTGTTTCTGGCCACACAAAAAAAAACAAAACATTTCACAGGTTATATTTTCCAATTGCTTTTCAAGAAAAGCTTATGCAAAAAAATATAAAATCCCTGTAGCACACATAATTAGACAGCAACAGCAGCAAACAACCATAGAGTAGCAACGAAAAGGCTATTATGGGCATCTGTTACTACTTAAGTCAGGATAAACACACACACAACACACATTATCTTGCCTTCTGTTATTTCTATGCGGTGGTTATAGATCTGTCCTTTGCACAGTTTTATAGCTAATGAGTATTTCATTTCCTATTGTTTCTTCCCAAATATTATTTTCTTCTTCCTTCACAATCATATAGAGTACGGTCTCAATTTAAATCTGCAAAACATGTTGTCCTTATTGACTATATATGCAGTAAAAGTGTGCAAATGATTAGTAAGTAATGTTTTTTTGTCTCACGTTAATTGTCACTTCACAATAACAAAATTCATGAATAACTGCTGACAATACAACAGGAGCATTTACGCCACAAGACTTAACTGCAATATACTGCACATGTAGTGGGAAGTCTGCAATCTTCACTGAGTCCTATACCCCAACATGCAGCTAAAACAACACACACAATCTGCAAACATATATCCGCAGTGACAGAAAAAGGGTCATTTATTATTTATGAGGATACAGTCCTTTTTTATCATATGTATCCTCACAAACAGAACAATGTAATAGTTACTGTTGTTGTCCTGTTTCTGAAATCACTCTCTGCTTATGGTTGTCTTTGCTCTTATGATCTGCCCTTGCTTATGTCTGTTTTTGCTGTAACCTCTGTAACTTACATGTCATGTGTGCTTGCTGGTGTTTGCTTTGTTGTCTGCTTGTAATTTGCTCTGCTTTAACTGCCGCCCATGTCTTTGTCCTGACTTTACTGTAATTGACATGCCTTACATGATGATTGTTTTTTAAAACCTTTATCTTAATTTTAGGTTGCCTACTTTACACCTGACCATGGACTACTGAAAACTAGCCTCTTAGCTGAATCTGGCATACTTACAGTAATGTTCATTAATATCTCTGAGAAATAAAGTGAACAAAATCAAAATAAATGAATAAAAATAAACATGTATACAGTACTTAGTGCAAAGATGACCTAACTGTAAAGGAAGCTCTGCCTTTTAATTAGTCTGTTAATTAAAAAAAGCCGACTTCACTAGCTTACTGGCAGGTTCAAAATTTTAGTAGCCTAGTAGTAAAATATGTAAAGTAAAATATGGTCATGAGGCAATTAGCTGATAGCTAAAGGAGACATATTATGCTCATTCAGGTTCATAATTTTATTTTAGTTTGTTGCGACTAGAAGAGGTTTGCATGCTTTAATGCCTAAGTCACGAGCTTAGGCATTGAGCCATGAGTCAGTTTTCTCATATTGTCCAGTGCTGCTGCACTGTATTCCCCCTCTATCTGAGACACTGTTTTAGCTCCTGTCTCTTTAAGGCCCCACCTCCTGAATACCCGGTCTCCTCTGATTGGTCATCTCACACATGCCTGAGCCAGCACTGCTAACATCAACAGAGCAGCTGTGCTAAAGGTTTCAAACTAGCCGCCAGGCATAAATTATGCAAATGTATGGCATGGTGACATAGTGTGATGTCACAAAGTCATGAAATTAAAGGCGGGACTACTGACGAAGCGTTTCAGGAGCCTCTAATTAACTACATGCACAAGAACCTATATAAAACACTGAAGGAAAGGAAAAAATGAAAAAGCTTAATAGGTCTCCTTTAATATAAGCACCCTACTATTAAGTGTAACCAAAATCATTTAATCTTTATGTGAAAATATGTGAGAAGCCAAACAATCCGCCATAAACCCAACAAGGGACCTGACGTAGAGAAACGAGTTCATAGCTTATATTGTAGTTTCTATTGTACAAGTATTTTAAGTACAGCAGGGGGCAAATTGCTGATGGCAACAAACATCCAAAGAAATGCAATGAAATCAGAGAAGAGTGGGAAACCCTGTCGTCCCACCACTCCAATCATAATGAGGATGTGATAAGTGATATGGAGCCTGACAAGACAAATACCAGAGCCACTGAGCGTATACATTTGTGAGATTGATCAAATGAGTAACCGTTGTGCTCTGTCACTGTCCAAGAATTGGAAACTATAAGAAGAATGATGCACTGAATGTGCAATTTTCTGTTTCATTTAAAATCCAATTTACTGGAGGACAGTACTGAAACAAATGTGTGAATTCCCCCCCAAAAAGTTCACAGTGAAGTTGTTTACTAAACCTAATGGCACCCCAGTGATTCTGGCATTGTCTAAAGGTGACTGGAGTCATGCCTGTACACGATGAGACTTCGATGCACATCTAGAAAATGTGCATCCAGCAGCTACTAGCATGATATGAAACAAAATGAGCTGAGTATGGCGGTCCACTGATGAGGCTCAAGTGAAATCAAATACCTATTCATGCAAGACAGGAAGCCAGTGTGATTCAGGATGGCCGCCCCGCAGAGAACAGTACTCACTCCGCCCGCGCACACACACCGGGTCACAATGGGAGGCAATTGACCAACAGGGAATGAGAGAAACACAGTGAGATGAGCCAAAATAAGTGAACAGAAAACAGGAAGTTACAGCAGATCAGTGCTGACTCAATAAGAGAGGACAGAAATGGATCCAGCTGTGGTCGTGTGGCAGTCATCACAGAAGCAAGAATGAGAGCATCAAAAGTGTTTCGATTCCTTACAATCAGACACACAATCATGGCCTCACGACACAGTATGAATATTTCAGATAAGCACTGTACCAACTTACACAATATGTTTTCTTATATTTCCATTAAGTGCTAATTCAATTGGTTTGAAGAATAATTCAAGTGTCACCATCTCTAGTCCTTTATCATAGTAACTGTAGTCTGTAATTCTTTGTACAAGTAATTCTGACACATCTCATTGTCGAACAACATCAAACACCGGATGAGCTGTTGTCAAGCTTACTTAGCAGTAACAGAAATTTTCCAAAGCACCTCAGATACGCGTAATGAATCCTCTGCTCTTTAATGCATGATGGCTCAGGGAGAGCCGAGGGGAATAGAGATCTCTTAAATATGGGGAGGTACAGCAGAGCCCTGGCTCATTTCCTCTAACCTCACACACACTCCCCTGCAAGTGGTGGGAGGAGACGGTGAATAGGCTGAATGTATAATTAATATCCCCCACAGCGCAATTATCAAACAAATCCATTGTATGTAATATGATCTTAAAAAAGATATGTACCACACAAGAACACACAGTCATGCTCACACACTCACACACAGAATACAAGAACAAAAGCCAAAGTACAAAGGAGCTGAACGGATTGCAGCAGAATGCCCTGAAGCTGCAGTGGTGCATCAAACATTCAGGCACTATTGTTCTTTGCAACAAGCTCTGTGTTTCCACAAAGGAGGAGCTGGGTAATGTTAACACTCCTGCTGTAACCAAAAGACATGAATCCCTTTGCTGTCCTCTGGCAGAATTCACAGAAGAAAGAGAGAAAAAGACTTTTTGCCGCATGCAAGAAAAGCTTCTGTCGCACTTCCAGATATGAATGACACTATTACCAAAATGTGGGCTGGCTATATTAGGTGCAGTACTACAAGCAAGTTTTATGCCATTCAGATTTCAGTAAAAGAACAAAGCTTTTACACTGTGGAGACTATACTGAAGACTGCCCTGCTGCAGCCTCTCCAGTACAATGGTGGGGATACTGAAACACAGCCACTGCTCACAATAAGTGAATAAAATCAGAGCAGGCACAAGTCTGCTTCACCTGAAGAGCAGATATGCACACGTCATCGACTCTTTAGTAATTGTACCAGAAGGGTTGTGCTGCAGCCACCCTGTAACATCAACTACAGGGTTTGTGTTAGGGCTGCACAATATTGGAAAAAAGTGACATTGTGATATTTTGGTTATCTGTGATATACATTACGATATGAAGAAATACAGGAATTTTCACTAAACAACTTGGATAGCTCTATTTGGAAATAATTAATCATTCTTGAATGAGAGGGGTGATTTTGTACCCCAGTGCATTTGTTCAAACAACCAAAGTAGGCCCTGCTTTTGGTTGATGAATTGATCAAGAATGATCAATGAATGTTTGCTGTGCATGCAGAGCCTGCATGTCACTCACAAGCAACTAACTCCCATGTATCCAAGAACTCAATCAGAATAAATGATCTCATATCAGACAGACTTCCCTTATAGATTAGTCATGGAAAATGAGAACCTTGCAAGTTTTTCTTTTGTATCAAGCAGCAAAAAGTTGCAACAGGATGTGTTTGATTTAATTTGCCTTTCTTTACATTGCAGTTTCATGCAAACTCTTTCTCTAACAACAATGTGAACGTGAGTTCAGTATCAGTGCAAAACAGTACATTTATCCCTATCTTATTTTGTGAATTTGTTTTTCAAATTCAAAACCTTTTTTTTCTGTTAACCCCCCAAGACATAGACTGCTGCTGCCAGCCACAAATAGCTATTGTTCTAAAATATTGAATAACTTTTTAATAGCTAATCCCATCCATATGCTTTAGAAACAATGTAAAAGGTTTCTCAGCTTTTCAGTGGTATCACACATGTCTTGTTTGGTCATTCAGGGTCTCTGTAGTGAAAGTGATTCTAGCAGCACATTCTGCAGTATTGATTTGTCAAGGAAACCCAAATAGTTTTTTCCTCTGGACCAACGGTTCTCCATGTTCAATGGATAATACTGTATACTTCTCTGAAAAAAAAATCACCCTTGCTTCAGTATCCTCTGTTATGATTTGATAACCTTTCTATTTACTCTTAACCTTTTTTTGGACACATCTACATGGTCAGTAAATGAAATATAGACAACTGTTTTTTCACAATGTAGGCACAATTTCAAATGGAAGTCTAAACCATCCAAGTACATTTCTTTAAGGAAAAAACTAAACTTCCTGAGGTTCTGTCTGAGTTCACAGTAAAAAAACAAACACCAAATTTTCATTGGTTTAATTCATTTAAAAATTCTGTTAAGTTTATCCATTCTTTGTCAAAGCAAATGTAAAATTGGGATTTTAAATAGCCAGACTGAAACTTAAGGTCCTGCTGAATCAAATGATTTATGGCACTTGTTGCTGACTGCTAGAATAGGGGAGGAAGAACAAAATACATACAGGAGAGTCAGGTGCTCCAAAAATTGTTCTCTGTCTTTGAGTGTTCATGTAATAAAATAACTCAAACACATCAGTTTTTTATGTTGTCATACTGTTATACAAGCAGCCTTAAGTGGCCTTAACTACATTAATAAAAAAAAAAATCTATAAATACAAAGGAAATCAGGAAATATATGATCAAACAATGAGTAAAAAAAACCATTGAACTGATTCCAGCTTTTTGATACTTGAATGTTTTTGATGCGCTGTGCTAGAGAAACATGTTGGTTGGCACTCACGTACTGAAGTTCAGTGCGCAGCCTAACAGTGAATCACAGATGGTATTAAAAGAAAAAAACATGAAGGAGAAATGAAAATGCAACGGAGGCAGCAGGGAGTACCCAACCAGCCTTCCTGTGTTTCAGGGACCACAGTAGGGGTACCCAGCATGTGAGGATTGCTATCAAATGCTGATGTAGCAGTGACTGTTCTTAGAAAAACTATAAATGAACACGTTTCACTGGCTATACACACATAGACATGACAACTCCTTATGTAGATCTGATTCAATGCCACTTCAGTGTTACCTTGAATGCGTATTTGCGGTTTATGTGGTCATCAGGCTCGACTGGTGCAATGACATAACTGGGCAGAGGGATGCTGCCGAGCACCGACTCCTCTCGGCTGTCTGTGAAAATAAACAGGTACTGTTACAGGCATCCAAAACAACAAACTCTAACTCTGCCAGGATCTTTAATGATGTTTACGAGTGACTGCAGATTTATGAACAGCAGGAAAATTAGTGCGGCATAATTCATGGGTTACTCTTGTCTGGAAGAGGCCATGTGGCAGCGCGTGGCACGAGGTGGCATGTGGCTTATCTATTATTCAGTGTGATTAATGCAGCAGAGGAGGTAGATACTACGGCAAACACAAGCACAGATTACATCCCATAATAAGACACTCGAGTTAATAAGGAGGGAGAAGAAGGAGGAAGAGAAAGCTGGCAAGAGTAAGAGACTGATATGCCAAACATCTAATTATAGGCTGTCATTGATCAAGAAATGTATCACTAAAGGTTTGTATGTCTGATTTCATAATTAAACTCTGACCAAGTGCACTTTTCAGAGACTCACCTTTGTAGTAAAACAAGCAGTAGTCTGACAAAACAAACCACTTCCTTTTCCACAGTCGCATTCCAGAGCTGTCCTGGAGGTGAAGGGGGAAAAACACGAAACACTGAGTATTTAGAAATCCTCCTCGCAGGGACACATTTTAATTAAAAAGCGTAGTTTGGGAACATAGCACTCGTTAGCAGCGAGGAAGTGAGTGTGTGTGTGTGTGTGTGTGTGTGTGTGTGTGTGTGCATATCATTAGAACAATAAGTGCATTTCATTTAATCTTTTTCTTTGCAGGATTTGGCACAAAGCTGAAGCCTCATTTAACTCAGTTTTGTAGGTCTCAAACTCTGGGTTTCTTCTGTGCCTTTTTGTCTTATACTTTTTAGGATTATGAGCCAGATTAAACTGGTTTAATAAAGGCAGTCTGAGCACTCATTTTGTAAATGTTATAGTTCACAGAACATCATGTTCTTCACAAAATGATACTGTTACAAAGAATTAGAAAGACAAAGACCAGATTCAGGGAAAGGGGGAACCCCAATGAACCACTAACTGCTCACAACAATGATGTAAACTGTCATGTGTATCCAACTCGTGCTCTGCTCCAGACAGATAGAGAATCTCACTTTCTGCAAGGACTGTAAACTTAATGTGACTACTGTGACTGATTTGAACAAGTGGTGACTCTTTCACATGTGCTCCTGGATACATCACAGGTGGGGTCTTTTTTCTTTCAGACTCACCTGTTTATAGAGCCACCCTCTCACCACCACTGGGATGTTGAGGTTTCTCTTAATAGCATGATCCCTCTTGCCAAAACTGTGTACTTTCCCCGTACCTCTGGAGCCCTGCAGACAGCAAAGAAAAACCAGAAGAGTTCATTATGTGGAAGCTTTGCTGAGGAGAACTGTGAGCCAATTTACTGTGCTTACCTGAGGTAACAGAGTGATTAATAGGGAGTAGTAGAGTGTACACCAGTGGTTCTCAAACTGAGGGTTTGAGAAAAAAAAAATTGGCCCCTGAAGGGGGGCATGGCAGAAAAAGTTTGAGAACCACTGATTACCTTCTTGGAAAGAAGAGAGAAACATTCTTTTGAAATAATAAATTGTCCTTCTTTCCTGGAACTTCCTTCTTTGAACACCCATGAGGAAAAGAGGAAATACCAGCTGTCTATTCCTGTGGATGTGTGTATACATTTATAATCTGGCATATTTTCAGACAAGGTCATTCCAGGCTACATATTATCTGTAAAAATCCAATCATAATCAGGTGTAAGGGCACTGCAGCAGTTCATGTGTCAACTTATGATAATAAATGAAAAATGTGGGTTTTTTTGGACTATTAGTTGGACAAAAGAGCCAAATGAAAACGTCATATTGGGCTGTAGGAAAATTTGACGAGGATTTTTCACAATTATTTGACATTTTATGGACTAAACTAATAACTGAATTATCGTGAAAATGATCAGCAATGATTAATCAATGATAAAAATAATCATTAGCTGCAGTCCTACAAAACAATCACCACAAGTGTATCTGTAAATCTACCCATCATTTACCCTAATCATTTGATAAATCATTTGGTCCGTAAAGTGTCTGAAATTAGTTAAGAATGTCCTTCAAAAGCTGCAAGTGTGTGTAGTAACATCTTCAATATTGTTTGTTTTGTTAGATCAACAGTTCACAACCCAGAGATGTTAAGTGTGCTGTCATATAAGACAAGGAAAAGCAGCACAACTCACATCCGAGGGACTGGAACCAGCAAATGTTTGGCATTGTAAATGCTCAGCAATTGTATGTATTGTAAATCTACTAATTGACTGTTTCAGTAGTTTAAAAAATTCAAGTCATTAAATGGATAGTTGTTTCTCACATTAAGTTGCACTGAAATGTACTCCAGTATTAAGGTGTGTTGTTTTTGCAACTGTGAAAGTAAAGTGGGACTGTGTGAAAAGTTCAACAGTCTTTTTGTGGCTCCCCAAGGTAGCATTAACACATTCAGACAGAAATGTATTACTGTCCTGTGCTTCTGTGGTGTCTCCCACATTCACTGACAAAACATGTTTGCAGCAAAAATGTCCATGATCGCTGTGGAAAACACAGCAAGTCTAACACAACACCGCACCCCTGTTCAGTCCCACAGGATGTGCATTTGGAAAAATGAATAAATTACTTCTCGTTGAAGCCATTAATCAGAATGAGATAATGTCTTCTGGAGTTTATTAAAGCAATTAATCAACATGAGCATTGACAGTTATCAAGTGAGCTCCTAAAGCAATTCTCCGCCCTCAAAAGAAATGTTTGGTCAATTATGTCAATAAGAAAACATGAAAAAACATTAAGGATTAATTATCTCTTTAGGTGTTGTTATACATTCTTTCTATTCTAGGTCTTATAGCAAAACTAACTAACACATGCTCTACATCAACTTTTGACCTCTCGGCAAAGAGAAACACTGATGCTCACCTTTGACCCTGCGGTGACATCTACTGCCACTGAGGTCACAGCCTTGGAGGACTCTGTGACCATGCTGGGGGATCTCTGATTGGCTGCCGACTTGGACATACGGGCTTCTATCCTACAGTTGAGAAGAAGGAGATTCGTGACAGACACAGGATGAGAAGCACTGGATTGTGATATTCCTTCCCTCCTCTGACAAAATAAAGACACGGTGGGAAACAGAGCGTGGCCCTGTGCTGAGCTTTCACATACAAAGGATATGACTCTTTCCTGACACCGCCACGCGACCTGTCACAGCCAATGGCTTCACAGTGGATGTGTTAATAGAGGAAGCTTCGTGTTCCAAGCACTCCAATGACACTTGGTCAGACACACACCCCGGGGCACACGTTATACACACCCGGATAACAAAAACAAACAACAAAGAGCCAAAGCCTTGTCTTGAAGCCATAAACACGGATAAAACACACACTTCTTTGGACATCTTCAAAGAAAAGTAGTGGCTGTTTCCTCCTGATCTAGGGTTTCAAAGTCAGGATCACTGTTGGTATAATTATAAGAAAATCTTCTTAACCCCTGCAATGCTGCAAAGTCCAACAGTAAGTGAACATAGTATTTTGAGGATTATTTATTACCTGTGTGCCCCAAGATCTTCAGTGCTTTACCTCCCTGTTGTGTCATTACCATATTGAACTCAATTTAGTAATAAATATTTTTTTCGCTTGTTAGTGTGGTTAATTTAGCTATGATTGATGACTTTTGAATAATTGGCTGTTGTTTGTAACTATTTGCAACTTGAACTGTTAAATGTATAAATAACTGTGTGTTACGGGAGCTCCTCTCTCCCATGGAAATCACTGCTCCTGAAATGCCTTTAATTCCATGACTTTGTGACATCACACTACATCACCAGGTCACACATTTGCATAATTTATGCCTATATTCACTGAGGAGTGAGGCTAACTGGGAGCTAAAACCATGACAGAGCTGACCAGTGATACAGTGAGCAGTGCTGGCTCAGGTGTGTGCGAGTTGACCATTCAGAGCAGACTGGGTATTTGGGGGGGCTTAAAGAGACAGGAGCTAATACAGTGCTCCTGTCATACAGTGCTGCAGCACTGGACAGTATGAGAAAAGTGATCTGTTTTTTTTGAGCAACTTACTGCGGGGGCTACACAACATTGTACCAATAACTATTTTTGTAATACCTAAAATAGAGTAACTCCTAAAGGTTAATGGAATGAGGTGGTAAACAGATCCAACCTTCAGCCGAGAATGACACAGAGGCAGGATACAAATGGGACTATCTCCGTTGACATTGAGGTAATTAATGCGATATATCCTTCAACACCAATGTAGAAGAAGATGGCAGTGTACTAGGATAATAATACAATTTTAAATATAAAAAGTCAGAGAAGAGAAATGTTTTCCATAAATTACATCAAGCCTTTTCAGAGTGTTGCATCATAGAATTCCTCAGAGACAATTTGGTTAACCAGAGGAAAGTCTTGATCTGAAATATAGAAAAATGTGACAACAAGGCAGCTCAACGGTTAGGCTATAGTTACTGTGACAACCACCGACAAACCTCCCGAGGCTTGATGTCTCTGTATATGCCCAAACATTATGGCTGCTTTAAGTAGAATGGGCACAGACTGAATCAAATGGTCAGGGTTGCACTTTTGAATATGACACTAGAAATTCAGGTTTTTTGAGTGGCCATATTGGATGTCCAGCAGTATCTTTTCTGTAATATTCACGGCCCCATTTAATCTACTTTTTTCCCAAAAGGAATGTGCTCATAAGGAGATGCATCATAGGTAATGGGACAGCAAGAATCAATTTGATTATACAAGGTCACAGAAACATTCCTTCAGAGTTTAAGGCAGAGCTGATTAAGTGATAAAATGTAGCTCCAGCAGATTGTTCATCCACAAATCCTCCAGACCTCCTGTTACACCTCATTTTAAAGGTGCTCTCCTGGGTTAAATCTGGCGGCTGTGCAGACCACTAGATAAAAATAAAAGTTAATGTCATGGTTACATAGAGCATTTTCCTGCTGTAAGGAGCCCTTTCAAAATGAGGAAGCTGTGACTAAGAAGAGGTGCAACTGGTCAGCAACAATGTTATTGATGGCCATATGGCCTGTCCTTGCTATTGAACCACAAACCCAACCATCCCATAACACAACCTGGGACAGGTTGGAGTGCTGTCATGTTGCTTATGCCAAACTCTAAACCTCACATCTCCACGTAACGACTAAAATTGAGATTTGCCGCATCAGATAACATTTTACCACAATTTTGTCATCGTGTTTCGGTGATCAGATGCTCCCTGTAGCTTCATCTTCTTGTTCCAGTGTGTTACTAGTTGAACAAGGTATGAGTTCAGTGATGCTCTTCTGCATTACTTGTAGACTTGCACTGGCAATACTTTCATATCTATAATATTTTGATAAACTGTTCAGCCCTAGCTTATTTGAATAATAACTTGCTAATATTCCCTCTCGCAGACCAAAAAGAAGGTATGAGGAAGGGTAATTTCTAATTTTGAAAACTCATCTGCAGCCACGCAACTCGTATAATTAATATGCAACTGTCCACTACAGAAGAGCCTCTTCCTGACGGCAAGAGTGAGCTCACAATAGGAAACAATGTGTGACCTGTCTCTCTGACAACCACTAACTGCATTGTTCCTCAAACGGGTTAAAAGCAGCACTAACTCTGTTGTTTTTTCCTACTTTGTGTGCTGCACTACGCTGGAGATAAGGAAAAGGAGATAAGCTAGAGATGTGTGTCAGAGACTAAAGCAAAAAAAAAAGCAGAACGACGTGAAAAAGAGAGAAACTACAGTGAAACAAAACTTACAGTATGCGCACTCACAGTCTGGACTGCAGCCAGCCTTTTTACAGGATGTTTCTGTCGTATCAAGGGGACTGTGCTGTTTTATGTGAAGCTTTCATACTGTTTACCACCACTGTCATTGGAATGGTTCCCCAGGAGATTTGTTGTGGCATGTGGTGGAGAGGAGCGATATTTCACATCACAAAGTGTCGAAGGGAGAAAGACACTAAGCTCTGTCTTTCCCTGCCTCTCTTGCTTTGATGGAAATGAGGGCACATTTGACGTTTCTTAATCCTTTCAGGCAGTGGGGGGTACATGAGGAGAGTTGAGGAATTGATCATAGTGTGATAATCCATAACAAAGTCAGAGCCTTCAGGCCAGCAAAGCCCAGGCAGATCGACCTCTCCGTGGGGAAGGGCCTCCTGAAGCTCTTTTTCCTGCTCTGCCCTCAATCCGATAAAGCTCTCCAGGGAACAAACTGAGGTTCTCCTGACTTGGAATTGAGTCAGAGATTCATGGAAGAATCCAACTTCCTTTTCAGATATCAGAGTGCGCAGAATGAAGTCCATAACATCATCATGAGAGTGAACAGAAGCGACATTTCGCATCCACAGCGAGGTCATGCTTGTGTCGCACACATTCAAGACTGAGACCGCAACCCAGCTGTCACGCTCTAAACTAAACAGCATTATGAAAAGAAGGGTGAGAGATGCTCAAAAGTATGGCAATAAAGTAAATAGACTTGGTTTAGAAAAAAAAGTAACCTTAAGCAGCAGTTAGCAGTGTGTGTACTGCAACACAGAGTGGTTTGGAGCAGACAGTGCTCTAGTTAAAATTCAAATTTACTCACTTTGTATTGTCTACATTGTTACTGAAGTGACCTACATCTGTGCTAAAGCTGCCTTTTTAATATCTCTCCTCTTCTGGATAACTTTACACAAGACACACATAATTCTATTATGTAGCTGCTTCAAGACAGGACCGTACGAATTGACGATATATATTGTATAACAACAGAAATACAACTATCATTACATAGTATGTTGTTATTATTTATTATTTTGTTGTCCAAATCACACTCTTTATGACAATATTTTTTATTATCTTTTATAATGGACAATTCTTTGCATTCTTCAGCACGGCATGGACGCAGGCAGGACATTTGCATCAGGGCAACACAAACAAACATGGAGAAGAGCGAACATGACACAGAACAAACAGGAGAAGGACTCTGACCAGCCAAGGCAAAACAAGGAGCTTGTACCTAAAAGAGGGGAGTACATTAATTATTATGTAATTATTTGGGGGTTTTCTGGTGTATTTTACCCTGTTTCCAGTCTCCTGTTTCCCTCCTGTGTTCCTGTGCTCCTCCCCAGTCCGCTTTCCCTCCACACCTACACTGCATCTCCTTCGTTAGCCCAGCCCTGTTCCCATTGTTGTTTCTAGCCTAGCAGCTCCCTCCCTGCTCTCTTGGTTCCTTCACTCATTCCCCCTCACCTGTGTTTCACCGCCTCACTCCACGTGCACCTCACCCCCTCACCCCTAGTTTAGTTTGTATTTAAGTCCAGTATTTGTGTTCAGTCTTTGTCGAGTCATCTGTTGTGTTTCCCCATTCCTGCTGTTGATCCAGAATAAAACTTCATCCATTGATATTCCTGCCTGCCATCTCCTGCATTTGGGTCCATCTTTGATCAGCGTGACAATCTGGATATGAAAACCTATATCGGGATATGAGATTTTGGTCAAAATCGCACAGCCCTACGTGAAGATTTGTGGTAAAACAGAACACGTCGTTGTGAAATACTGTAGCGTCTGTAACTAAATTCTTAAACCGATCAAAGGGGTCAAGTCACACAACTTATTTTACATTTATAGGATGTGTTTACTGTGGCCTTGCTTAGCACAAATATTGGAAGTCAGAGGAAGCCGTTAAGGTGGATATAAGCACAGCCCAAAATTGTGTTATGTGTTGTCCACCGCATCAATATTGCCAAATAAATGTTTTTTTTAGGAGAGAGTGTGAGGCAGAATAAGCTGTTGATCAACAGATCAATGCACAGGACATTGTAAATCAAAGGTTACATTTACAGATGGCTCACATGTAGCTATATCCTGGTGTCTGCTGGCCAGCTGTGGTTATCTATGTCAAAGACATGGAGCAGAGCTGAAGCCAGAGTCTGTCTATAAGCACGTATCTGCGTTTGCTTTTATGTATGCAAAATTTTATTATGCTTGCTGCATGCTGAGACTACTTTTCTTAACCTTGTGCTGCTTGTTTCATGACATCCTTGTCCTTGATAACTGATGCTATTCTTACCATAGCTCAAAGAGATTATGAGTCACATTTCAAAGTAAAAGCCTCCTTCTGCGACTGTTGAAAATATGCTGGTATACAAATCCATGGCTCAACGGAACTGAACTGAGGATAATGAAGAGTTTTAGCAAATGACTGACAGCGGAGGATGCAGATGAATCACAATCAGTTTTGCGTTGCTTTAAGAGGCTGTGTTTTAATTAGTGAGAATGTGGAGGTCACATTCTTGTCTCTGTGGAATCGGTGCTATGCATGATCATCTTACAGCAGCCAGCTTAAATACGATCAGACACCTGCTGCCTTATATTGCACTCTAAACCTGCCGTACAGCATTGATGGCTTTGCAGGATGAGATTCACACAATGACATAAAACAACGATAAATCCAAATGCCACGCCACGGTGACATAGACTGTAGTGTCCTAAAAACAACATCTAGAATGAATCCAATTCTCAACATTTCTGTGTTGGTAGAATATTTATGTCAAAAAGGTTTCTCTCTTAAAAAAGACAACTTCCTATTAGTGTGTCAGTCACAGAGTCAGGTTTCCATTTTTATGACTTCAACTACTATGAGAAATGATATGATGCACCAGAAAAAGTACAGCCAGCATAAGCATGACTTGGCTGATTGATGAGATGGATTCATGACTCCAGATGTGATATGAACACAGTCAAAAGCATATGTGAGCGTCAGCTTTTCCATTACCATAAATCCTATTATGGCAGTACTTTGAGGAATAATACTTAAGAGTCTCTGGGATCCAAAGCCACTGAGAAGTCAATGCAGTCATTTATGAATGATGTGATGGAAATGCATTTAATAACATCTAATTTGATTTTTTAGTGTTTTGACTGTGACTGCAGCTCATTTTCCTGATAAACTGCTCTTGCTCTGCTTGTTACTGCAGAACAGACATCTCCCCCCTCGTCGTGATATGCTTTATCAGGGACAGTGACAGGCTATTTCCCAGTCTATTTCTGGACTCCCACTGCATGACCTTGAACTAAACCATCCGAACATTTAAGCATGCAGTGTATGCATCATTCTCAGGGAGAAAAAAAAAGAAGACTTACTCACCTGTCTTGTAGTGTGTATTCTGTGTTTTCAGGTGAAATCTGTCCAGTCACAGGGTGCCGAAAGGATGTTGCCCTAAGGTTGTGGCTGCAGAACAGAAGAGGGAGGATGGAGGGAAATCAAAATTAGTGTCAAGTCTTTAATCACATTCCTTCCTGATCATGTCTTTCTAGACGCTATGTATGCTACAAAATGTTTAGCTCACAATGAACGCCTTAGTCGACTGTAAAAGAATCTATGGTAGCACTGCAGCCAGGTGGGGAACCACAGCTCAGATTCTTTTAAAAAAAAGCGTAGGGCTCAGCACTCTCCTTTAGCCAGCTCGCCGGGCTTTATTGATTTCAGTTAGATGGGGCCATTCATTGCTTTAACTAGAGCATGAATGCATGTTATTGTCAAAGGATAGAATAAGAAACAGATAAGTGGCTGCTGGTGCCGGTGTTGACAGGATTAAAATATTGAGCCATGACTCTGTTTCTATATATTGTCATCTTTTGAAAATGTATATGTAACGAGGCAAAGGCAGGATTTGAGATATTTTATTTACAATTTCACAACAAAATAAACAAAAATCAGAGAAAATATCTAGTAAACACACACTGTTTTGCAGCATTGAAGGGAAGATCAACAACCCTGGTTTGACTCACTGAAGCATCATCATATTGATTAACTTCTTCTGAAGTTTCTTATGGTCTAAAAAAAGAGATTTAATCCATTTTTAAGAACTGATGTATTTATTACCATGCCCAACCTTATCATCAACCTTCAAGGCAGATTAAGCTCCTATCATTAATTGTGTTTAGCGTTCCATTTAATTTAGTTTCTCTCACTAGTCACTGAAAACTCCATGACTGAAACAAAGGTGTACAGCTATCAACGATTACTTTGTTTCCTCTGGTACGCTGCAATCCATTATCCCCTCAAACTGTGACACATCCCCTGAGATGCTGCCGCCTTTCTCATCCACAGTGCAAATTTCAATATTATTTTGTAATCACATATAAACGCTAACTTGAGTTCTGTAGAGACATTATACAGTATAATGTTATGGAGGAATATAAAGCAACTCCTCTCTAATTATAAATATAATATATTATAATATCCAACAGCCTGTGTGTTTTCTCTAGCTATAGTGAGGAGATATGTCTTCTTCTTATGAATATAAAGTTCTGTAATCTTGTGTACTGACAGAGATGTGGACTCTGACTTAAGTCGACTCAAGTCACTGTTTTGATAACTTGAAACTTGACTTGACGGTAAATAAATGACTTGAGACTCGACTCTGATGGGAGGCCGTGTGGCTCAGTCGTCTTCTTTCACATATATTTCATATAATCTACTTGTATCAGATATTTTGTCATTGTAACCTGTTTACTGGTCTGTTCTGAACACACGACATCTACTGCATGCCTGTCCTAGGAAAGGGATGCCTCCTCTGTGGCTCTTGAGGTTTCTTTTTCTGGGGAGTTTTTCCTTACTTGAATCAAGGGTCATTCACTGTAGAGATTGTAAAGCTCACTGAGGCAATGTGATTGTGATTTTGGGCTATATAAATGAAATTGACATAATTTGACTTGACTTGGAAGTTAAAGACTCAGGACTTCACTTGACTTGAGACATGATGACTTGAATGACTTGTGTGTTTTCATTTTATGTTTTAAGTTTAGTTTTAATTTTTTTTCTTAGTCTAGCTAGTATTTCACTGTTTGAAAGTGACGGGGAGGAAATGTTTTTCTTATTGAAGAAGAAATAAGAAACAAAGTAGAAACAAATAAGCTTTTAGAAAGTTACTTGTTTTTTGTTCGATTACACTTATTTCACTGAATATCAATTCTAATACAAATTAAATTAATTGTCATTAAATTATTACTCGACAGGTATTAATACCTTGTCTTTTCTCTTTATAAAGATCTAAAACTGCAGGTGAGACTGCAGTATCTTGACTTGAGTCTGTGTACTGTACTGCAATATTATGCTTTCATATCTGGCTTTTGTTAGTAGTGTATTTTATTCCCCCCAGCCCTGTCTTATCTTCTCCCATCACCATCATACACAGTCTATTACAGTAGAAAACACATAACACTCTTCGACAGCAGTTGTGAAATACTGTGCAGTAAAACCGTAGAGTAAACACTGCTGTGCAGATGCTAAATCCATATGCTGCTTTTTTCATAAACACACACACTGGTTCAGATAAACAGATAGCTAACATAAACATGTTTACATCCCAAATGAAAGTGTACCGAGGGTAAATAAATGACTATATATTCAACAGTGAGGGTGAATCCCCTGAAGGACAGCAGCAAAAGTTCAGTACTATACAGGTACAGAACGAAACAAACAGAAAGTGGAGCCTCACTGCATCATCATGCAGCAAAGGGAGGGGGAGCCAAACTGAGCAGGGTGGAAAGATTTATGAGTTGACATTTGCAAAAAGTTCAGAGGGTGTATTGAACAGGAATAACACTGAGCGATTCTGCACACACGAACAGCATGACATCAAGTATAAACAATACATAAAACCATCATGTACTAGTGTGAAAACAGCTCGTGATCACGTATGCACGAGCACACACACACACACACATGCAGGCTTGTTCCTGATAAAACCTCAGAGTTTGCTGAGCTGCACTGGGCCACATACAGCACTGCACCAGCATCCCCTGTTAATTAGGAACCTGCATTCTTTGAGGCTTTTGTTTTAGCCGCATTACTTCTGAACTATTTGTCACGGAATTTGCAGCATCCCCGGTAAGTGTACACTGCAGCACAGTAGGGCTATTTGTTTGTAGAAAACTAGCTTCCATCAACGTTTGTGACAATATTGTCCCAGAGGGGAAAATGAACTCCTGCTGCAGAAGAGCTGTAGCACACTGCCGTCTACAGTAGATTGTGCGCTGGGGAAACAGCTTTGCTGTCAGAGCCAGTGAGATGTAGTTACTTGAATTTAGTGTCACAAATATGATTCTGTGTAGTGACTCGACATAAATCATAGATTGTAATAAATCATTCAAGATAAAAACAAAACCACCTCGATGTGCTCTCTGCTTCTTTTTGAAAAGATGACATTGATTTGAGTGCAGTAAATCTTTGACTGAATAATTTACAATCACAGCAGTTCTAATCAATAACTAGTCAAAAACATTTTAAGGGTACAGTAGGCACAGTAATACCAAGTTATTACTTATCTCAACCTCAATCTAATAGGATGCTTATTTGTTAATGATAAAAATACATTGAAAGGAAACCAATAGCAGATTTTGAAGTTATTAAGGTCATTTAGCTTCAAATTCATTAAGTAACTGACTTTATCATGATCAAGTGTGATCATTATAAAGCTATTCATTTATACCATACAAAAAGCTACTTAGGTTTCACCCTAGTTTATTACTGCTGATTGTTTTAAAGCAGTTGCTTGTTTCTTTTATGTGCACATTTTATGTTATTTGTTGTGTTCGTTATTTGTTTCTTTATGTGGGACTTTTTATGCTGCTGTCTTAGCCAGGACTCTCTTGTAAAAGAGATTCTGAATCCCAATGCGAATATTCCTGTTAAAATAAAGGTACCAAAATGAAAATAAATAATATATGAAATTATAATATATATACTTATTTTACTCCAATTTCTTATAAAACAGCAACCACTGGAGACTAAGTAGCCTCATACAGCAAAAGAAAACAAAAAACAGTGAGGCACAAGTCTTTTTTTGTAAATATTTGTTCATTGGGAGCAAAGACTGACACTGCCTCACACCATCAGCATGTTACAGGGCCCCATAACACTAACCATCAGGTCATATAGAGTTCCAGCTTCCATTAGGCCAGATAAAGACAAGAAAGAATGACTGGCATCTCAATGTACAGTGATTACGTAGAGGCAGAAGTAATATCACAATGCCAACAAGACCGATCCTAGCTGAGAAAAGAGGTGGCTGTTATGGCTTGAAAATACCAGTTTTTCTTGTTGATGTAAAGTAGGCAAACATAATAGTGAATGGTGAGTGACCTAAGAATAGAACAGCAACCTGGTTTTGATTTCAGCCAAAGCTTCTTCTAGAAACAGCAGCACTGCAGCTCAAATCAGGTCTCTCAATGCTGCAACAACTGGAGCCCTGGCATGCCATACCAGGTTTTTTCAGCAAAAAACAAGAGGCTCAGAGTAATCCCTGTCCAACACAAGGGCTCAGTCTTGGCAGCAGGGGCAGCAGGGGCACGGCTCTGTGGTTTGAACACCTCTCCCTCTCTTTCTCACACCAATAGAAACACACAAAGGCTCCAATCTGCTCCATAACACACATCAAAGACAGGGATCACACCATCCAAAAGAAAACTCTCCAAACTCTACCAGCCCAGATCTCTCTGCTTCTGTTTCCTGCTCACTCTGCTCTGCTGTATCATGCACACAGTGGAAACAGTCTCACCTGCTGTGAGAATCATCGTGAATCAGCTGCTAGACTCGCTGTGGTGCTGCAGGTCATGGAAATCCTCTCAGAATAGTCAGGGCAGGTGGGAAGATGCGGAGAGGGTGTCTGGCGTCCGCACAGAGCAGAGTAAAGTGGAGAAATCAGGATGAGAGCAGGAGGGGGAGCTCTCTATCTCCGCTTTCTCCCGCTCGAGCGTGCTGTCTGAGAGTTTCACCCCACACTTGCTGAATGGATGGTAGAGATGTAACTCCCTCCCATCAGGGGAATACCTCAGTCCCTTATCAGATCCTCCTCCCTTTTCCATTTTCTACATCACTCTATCCACCTCTCGCTCCCTCCTTCCCAGAATGGAATTGGCTTTTTTTTCCTTTCAAGGAAATACTAAGTTGTGTAGCTACTGTTCAATCAGAAAGGTCTTTTTTACTCAGTTCAATTATCAATTATTTGTGTCACACAGGTTTACCACTGCTACCCTCTGAGTGGCAGCATTGCAGCTAAAGTAATAAAGCCAATCATTCACATCAGCTTTCTGCTGTGCCTTCTTACTATACAAACGCCACACAACATTGATGATAAACACAAGACAAACAGCGTGTTGAGTATTTAAACCAGAATCCAGAAATATATTGAAACATGTAAAACAGATAACTTCTCGACCTTCTCGGGCCCCTTCAAGGTCACCTCAGGTTCATCGGTGTCTACTTTTTTAAGCACTGGTTTAACAGTAACATTGACCTCCAACCTTCGCTAAGAGGGAATTGAAACTAATCCTGAGGAATGCAGCCTAGAGGAGCAGGTGGTACCAACTTACTGTTAGGCCTGCGGTAAATATTGTATCAGATAGACAGCAAGGATTAGGAAGCTGAAGAGCATCTACTGTAGAGGGTTGAGTTTGCTGTTTTATCCACACACTTTTTATTTAGAGGCATTTTAATTCCATGACACCTCTCTTTAATTTAAATACATTCAGACGATGTGATTGAATTAAGTTCCAACCCACAGAGACGTACAGAAACAAGAGCTCTCATGGCAAGCGATAATCTTCGCTGCTGTGAACATGAGAAAGAAGAGCCTCTTGTTTTCCTCCATGTAACCTTAGTAATAAGCATCGCAGCGACAATGTGGTGTCTGAAAACTCAAGGAGGAGGATGAATCATGAGGGTCTGAGAGTCGGCCAGTGAGAGCACCTGTTACTCCTCTGCAACTGAACATGAGATTAAGATTCTATCTACATTGCGGCAGCAGTGTTTCTTTTCCCGCGGGCCGCTGTTTCTCTCAGTCATGCCATTTTTATACACAGTTTTCTTAGCTTAGCTTCCTTGGCTAGTCGGTCAATGTTGTTTTATGCATATGAGGCTGAACAAAGCTAAGTTATGGACATGTGGTGCAGAGACAAGTTGAAGATTCATGTCAGAGCAATGGTGGGACACAGTGGCGGCTACAGTGGTGAGCTAATACGCAACTGCTGCCTTACGACAACACTGAGGGGACATGCTGCCTCAAATTCGTAAACGATGTCATTGTCCATCACAATGTTTCACTGTAGAAATTGTCAAATTGCAAATTATACACATTGCGATTTCACATTGAACTGATGTAATAGAATTAGATGTAACATGTATTAATATTTTAGTCTACAATGTGAATTCAATAAAAATCATTTATTAGCCTTTTAAAAAAATATTTTCAATGACAGATCATATTTTTATTCAACATTTAACAAAAAAATATACAAAAAATATCGATTGGCACATTTAATGATATATTATGATAAATAATGTGGGAATGTTGAAATGTAACAACTGATTTTATTTGACTACTTATTTTATTTGATTTTATTTGACTGCTTAAAACTACAATGGCACTCAGTAGAGCACATACCTCTGCCAAGACACACCAGCCCCCTTAAATTCAATGAAGCCTAATGCAATATCAAACAAAGCCAATTTAAATCAACCAGATCTGCATTTTTAGTTGGATATACATCAAATTGTACTCACTCTTAGATACCAGCCACCTGAATATGCCTGATATTATCTCAAGACCCATGAATTAATCCCTGAGAAATAACAACAACAAAAAAATTGTCTGCAACGTTACAAAAATGAGAAAACTCCTGGAACCGTCCCTTTATCCAGATCCATCCTGTCTAAGTTTGTGAAAATCTGTTCAGTAGTTTTTGTGTTATTCTCTTGACAATCCAAACAACCAACCAACCAACAGACAGGGGCAAAAACATCACATTCTCGGTGGAGGTAATTGTTCGATAGTCACACTCAAAGCTGTACAATATAGAATAAGCTATATATTATGCAATAAACTTTGTTTTAAAAAATTGATATTAGAAAAGGCAATAATATCTTATTTTCCACATAAAGAACATTTCATATGTCAGATTTCTGTGACATTAATGTGACACGAAGACAACTTTTCTATCCTGCACAACCCTATTTAAAAGAAACATGAAGGTCCATGCTGAGTTGATGATAAGGCATCCACTGACTGTTTTAGTGTGCAGCTGAACACAAACTCATCTCTTAAACCAGCGTAGTGTAATGAATGTCATATACTGTAGTCGCCTTACATTGTATCTCTGAGTGAAGTGAAACGCAAAATCAATGTTGTGCAGCTAATCACCAGAGAACACACAACGGGAATCATTTGTTTCGAGCTGGACTGCTGACTTCATTCTCGGACCAATTCAATTAGCTGTAACAAATGCATCATTAATATCAGCAAACTGTTAGCGAGCAGATGACATGTGTCTCCAGATTTCAAAGAATAAGACAAAGCTAATCAAAGAGGAGCTGCAGATATAACCACGTGAGGTCAAATGAGGTGCCATGAACCTTTACTGAACTCTGTAAAAAACATTTCTGTGTGTACAACACCCCACCCAGGCAGAGTGGATGTGAGACAGGATGTGACATCATGGGAGAGAGATATCATGAACCTCCAGAAACATCCTGTAGCATCCCAGCGCCTAGCAGGCAAAATTAATTAAGCTTAAATAGGAGTGGTTTGTGTGCAGTATCTAGACACAGGGAGCCATTAGGAAGATAAGCATTCTGCAGCAGGATTTGCACATGTTGACTGACCTTTATCAGTTTCATAGCAGAGCACTGCAGCAGCAGCCTCGCTCAACTTCACTCCCCTGACATTTGCGGAGGAATCATCCAGGCAGTCTCTACTGAGAGTTACTGGGAGATTCCACAAATGAGGGAATCCAACCAAGCACACACTGACTGACTGGCCTTTCCCTGTCATTGCACTCATTGACTACTATCACCATCATCATCTTCATTGTTTATAACTGCAGAAACCCCACGCTGAGTTGACAGTATGAGACACTTAATACAACCGCACTAGAGAGCAGTTGTGCCTCTCTACACACGCATGTACAGTAGTTTAAAATAGCATCAATGAAAAACCCTCCTCCTCCTGAGCTTTGCTTTTATGGAGCCGGTAGCCATCCAGCAAACCACTCGAGCAGCACTGGGCAAAGAGCAGTAAAGACAAGCTCTAACAGGCCCAATGGAGAGCAGAAACAGGTGCAAGGACTTGCCAGGGTCTGTAACCCTGTCAAACAGAGGGTTTGGCAGAAATTGAAAGAGCCATCACCTTATTAACATTCAACACACACTCTGGTCTGACACAGCACATTTCACTGCAGTCACAATAGTCCTTTAGGCCATGTTGCTCCAAAGCATAAGCAAGGCAACAGCTAATTGTATTGCAGTGAATGCGAGAAAGGCCTCTGTTGGGCCAATAATAAAGAATTAAGACCCAAGGAAACACTACTCTCTGTGCACAGAAACTAAATCTGAAAAAGAACCATTGCTCTGAATAAAAATGTTGATTACCTGGATCCTCGTCCGGGAACTAAAACCTTTTGCCAAAAATAGATGTTGCACATCAGTTACATCTCATTTCATGCCTGCTTAACTGGTAATGATATTTTTCAAACTCTAAGGGGAGAGCAAAAAAAAGACTACTATAATGGTGGATTGAAGGTAAAGGTAGCTCCAAAACTACATACTGCTGCTCACTATACTCTTTGCTGTAGATATCGTTGGCTGTTAGCCCTGGAGTTAGGTGGCCCTATTAGCTGACAGGAATCTTCTCGCATCGCAACCCTGGATGATGGGGGGAGTCACCCCCAGTAACATAAGCTTGTCTTAGTTGGGAAAAAGAGAACATGAAGACAGTTGTTGTTATTTTGTTTTATTTTAGTAAGGAAAATAGGTGTAAAACTTATTAGTTAACTTTACTTATTAGACTAAATAGACTATTGTCTCTTGATGTACAAAGTGGTATAACATGACAGGATCGTTCAGGGCTAACTGATTAGCATGCTAACTTCAGTAGACATCTCAGTAACACAGCACATAGGTGTTTTTGAAAATAATGTCAACACTGTTATTTCTTCACATTCTGCTGACGTTTATTTCTTTGAATGTTTTAAACTGAGATTCTAGCCAAATCCCCCTTTAACTTCTGTGCGCAAACACAGGCTTCACAAAGAGCCAGAAAGCCACATTCATATCCTGTACACAAAAAGCTTTGCTATTCGTGGCCTTTTTAAAGCCTGCTATGACCTGAAACTGTTCCAGTAACTGCCTTCAGCAGAGAGAAAATGGCCTTAGCGAGACATGGATACCTACAGGACTGTGAGCACATCAGCACTTCCTTTGCTCCATTGGCACAAATTTAAGCTGACTGATAAATATTTATAAAGGGTGATTTGAAGCAACTCATCAAAGAAATTGTGGTTTTATAATGCCTCCAACCACGACAATAAAAATTGACTTCCAAAAGCATTAATCTTCAGGGATCAGTAGCGACAGGGATGTGCTGCGACAAAAGAAAAAAGTTAGGAAGTTTTCTGGAGCGAGCATTGCTCTGGGGAATAAATCAATGAAGGGTCCCTGCAGCTTTAAGTCAATATTTAATACCACAGATTTATCCTGCACCTCACTTGCTGAATAATGATGACCTAGAGCCACCAGGAGTCCTCTTTATTTCATCTCTTCATCTGCTAACAAGAACTGTCTGAATCTTAAGTGTGTGAGTGTGTGTTATGGAGAATGTGAGGAAAAACATGTTGATACTGTTTTGAATTTTAGGTCATTTTCAAGGACAACTTCACTGGTTTTCAACCAAGGTGTTACTAAAATGAACATTTATTTTTTCATGTGCTTACATAACCTGTCATTAGATTTAAGTTAAAGAAACTATCTTGGGCAGCTTCTGTTTGCTGCTATGTCTGGCTACTACCAATGTGCGTTCATGTGGTGACGCAGAGAGGAGGGAGGGGATTGCTAACTGCAAAACGGGCAGGAAGTTAGCAGAAACCGCTTACAGCAGCTTTAAGGTGACCTGGGGAGAATTTCCAGCCGTGTTTGTGGTGACAAAACCGGAAGCCAGAAACAGGCCATGTCATGGCCATGTCAGCAAAGTGCGAACAGAACAAACCAGAAGTGGCCTTAACTGGCTCAGATCTGGCAAACAGGAGTGGACCGACCAGGTGCCATCATTCTACCCAGTATGTGGACCAAATGAACACGGTGGATATCTTTTTAAACACATGGTATTGAAAAAGTAGTGATACTTTTCGCAACCATAAAACAAAGCATGCTATATTAAAGTTTCATTACTTAATTTTGAACGACTTACTTTCTGAGGCCAAAGAGAAATAAAATCATAAAACCCAATACAAATCAGAGTATGTGGCCCATAGTGAATATCTACACACCAGACAAAGTGAGTGTAAGGGGTGAAAAGGAAGGGGGAGCGGGATACTCTTCTCTACTGCAGCGCTGCATCTGTAGTTTTGGGATAAATTTGATAAACATGATGTACAAGTATTTTATACATAAAAATCCTGTCTTGTGTAATTCTAAACATTGCAGCAGCAGCATACAGTAGCTGGTTTGAGAGTTCTGACATATGATCTTACTTGGTATATCTCTTCTTGGGGTACTTTCAAGCTACGGGAGGGAAGATTTTGCAAAGCAAATGATCTTTTACCAAGAAAAAAAACACACAATCAGCAAAAGCATCAAACCTCAACAGTGCAAAAGAGATGAGGGATAGTCTGCAAAGAGCATCAGGGTAGCTGTTAGTCTCAACTGTATCGTTTACTTGCATACGGATGTTATTAGTGGAGCTCAAGTAATATAACTCAAAGTAACTGATGTCATTTTCTGATAAACAGACCATCTTAAAATGTTTAATCAGTAAGATAAAGAGATGAGCTGACAGTAAACAAATCTTCTTCTCGCCAACTCTGAAACAAATGAAATGAGAATAGCCAATGTCTTTTCTCTCCTGTCACAGTCTTTCCCCCACTGTGATCAGCACATCAATAGTGAAGGTTCAAAGGCACTTTGCTTCGTTTCACACAAACACACACAAACACACACACACACAACACACACACACACACACTACATATACACACTACAGACACACCTCCACAGCACTGACTCAAGCTTTATCATCAAAGGTCTGAGCCAATCTCAGATCAGCTTAAGAACAACATGAGCCACTTTCCTCTGGAAATCACAGGTTAATAAAGTAACATGGTGACCTTTGACATCCATTCTCTGTGGCTGCAATGCATAGCTTTCAGCCACTGTAGGTAAGAAGGAGACGTAAATGTGCGATGGACAGAAAGGAATTTGACCATGAAAGATGAAGTAAAGGCAGGTCATCACAGTGTACACGACCACAAAGTGAAAACAACGTGTCAGCACCCAGCAGGACAACAGAAACAGCTGCACGTCCTCTGTGTCAGTGCACACTGGATCTATTAAGCTGCAGTACTGCTTTACACAAAGCAAAGCATGAGCGCTGTTACTGTGCTGTGCACAAAACAGACCCAATGCATGCGTGTCTCATCGGTTTAAAGGCTTACTTACTGGTGTAGCACTTTTTCAACAAATATGCTTGGCTGATGTAAGCATAATCGTGGTTTTAATGTCATCACACCAATTTACTTTCACAAGCGGTGATACCTAACAGGCTGTACTTACTGAAAATATGAGGCTGCAAATTGGATTTGACAGCAAAGACTTTGCTAATGGTAGATAGGAAATGATACTGGAAAAGTAGAGAGGGGGATCCAGGAGAAGTAGCACATCCAAATGAGGCATTTAAGGCAAAAAATATTATGTTAATCGTCAGTTGTTGCCAAGTGGTTACTGTAGATCTTTTGATACCTAAACAAGCATCAAATCAACCATTCTGCAGTCCCATAGAGGATGAGCATACATTTGTTGATGATGGCAATGGCAATTAGCTTGTGATGAAGAGGGTTTTGACAAAAAGGCAGTACAGGTGAAATGCTATAAAGTTATCTGTGTTTTGGGATTGTGAAGTTGGTATTAATTGCAATAATTTTGCCATGTTGAACCCAAAAGTTGAATTCCTCTGTTACCCTGGGGTGGCTTTGGCTCAGATGGTAGAGCAGACGGCCATTAATCTGGAAGTCAGTGGTTTGATCCCTGAACCCTGCAGTCGAAATGTCCTTTGGCAAGACACTGGACCCAATATTGCTCCCGGTGGCTGTTGATCGGTGTGTGTGAACAGTTATTGATCCTTGCATGGTAGCCTTTTGCCACTAGTGTATGAATGTGTGTGTGAATGGGTGAATGCAGCGCTTTGGCTGGGTGGAAAAATTCGCTATATAAATGCAGTCAATTTACCCTAGTGTCATTTGACCAATGCTCTGGTACTTGGGTGCCTGTGCTCATCATTCTATCCCACAGATAATTATAGATAATCCTACTTGTGGAGTACATAGAGTGTCAAATTGCTCAAAGAAATGTAATGCCTAACAATGTGTGCATTCCACCATTGAACCAAAGACTGTAACCTGTCTCCGCTATCTGACCTTTGCAGCAGATGAGCATCGGCAAGCAAGCTGCATCTATGTGAAGCTTTGGGGCTTATCCACTGGCACTTTGGCCACGCTGAGTCAAACCGAGCCGCGTTGATTTGCATTTACATCACTGCGCCGAGTTGCGCCCGTCCCGCCTCCGAGCAGTGATGTCTCAGGACTGTGGTCAACCCGTGATGACCCCCTTCTCTTCCTCAAACGAGCCTGTGTTGCAAGTCTCAAATCATGTCCTGAAAGAAAGATGTTTTAGTTTATCTCCAGTGTCCCTATTCACGCGAGATATCTGCTGTATTTTATTGTTTCATCATGTCCGCTTTAAGCTGTTTCAGGAGTTGTCTTAAGTCACTGCTGGTGAAAACCCAATATTTCCTTATTTTGCTGCTTCAAAATAAAAGCTTTTAAATAGCTAAATAATGGAGGAACTTTATTGTTTTTAGGAATAAAACATGCTTCACCGAATCAATGGAGCTCTGTTGGTGCCTTTTTTTCATAGTGCTGCAGAGAGGAAAAGTGTTTACAGCTGCTCCTCTGACCATTACACAAGTCAAGCACGTCATCAGTTAAAGAGATACCTTCAAGCAGGTAGACCTGTTGTAAGGGCAATGTAAATCCCTGTCGTGTTGGGCCGACGTGCTGAGTCAAACCGAGTAGAGCCAGGCCGGCAGATGTAATGTAAAAACGCCACAAGTCGATTTAGTAGTCAGTCCAGGGAAGCAGATTGAGGTCTGGGGCCAAGCAAATTACTTCAGGTCAGGTAAAAGGTAGCCAGTTCTGACGAAGGACATCGTCTGACTCTGTCTCTCGAATGGATAAACAGACTGAGGGAACCTGACGAGAATGATGCACAGAAAGCAACTGCCAGCCGGCACAGCGGGCTGGATGATCAGCAGTGGTCCCTAATTAGAATGAATGTAATCAAATACATGTAATTATGTTCCATCTCTCAACCCAGAATAATTTCATTCCTTTTCTTTCCCACGCTGACTCAGATCTTCTCCTACTGACATTGTAGAAGATTTCCAGAATGTAATTTAATGTGTTAAATGATGCTGTTATCTTCCTCAATCAGCCAGTCAGATGGACTGAAATGCAGTCTTCATCTGCCAATCTAATGAGGTCTGCTATACACAGAGACAAACACAATTAAAAAAAAAAAAATGACCCTTTCAAATCAAACAACCTGAGACTGCACACTTTCGCTTGTGGCTGCTGAACTAAAGCATCTGCTTAAGTGTCCAACCCATCACTTTGCTGTGCAATGTAGGACAGAAGGGGATGTGAAGTGTGGGGGAATGTTAAAGCTGAAAATCTCAGGCAGGAGATAGACCGAGGGCTCGGGAACTGCAAGCTCCAAGTAGGAAAGACCACTGAGAATGGTGTGATAGTTCTGTTATCTGAAGCTAAACAAAACAAAACCACCTTACTGTACAGTAATAACAGTGCACAACTGAATCTGGAAGCATTTAAAATATTGTCAGATAAAGTCTCTTTTGCAGGCAACAATATGACTTATATCTAAAAACAGGGAGAAAACATACCAATAAAGACCAGTCTTGTAGTGTGAAATGAAGGTAAATAGTGTAAGTTTCATTACAAGAGAAGAAGAGACTTTAAGTAGTTAATCATTTGAATTTGACCAACTCACCCTTGAAACCCTTCAGGGAGCTCCACCCATGTGTAGGAGGCTTAACTCGCTAAATGATCACCGCACTGTCAGCAGAATAAAAATTAAAAATATTAGAGAACTTGAGGTTCTGAACGATAACAAAGACATAATCAGACAAGATAAAGAGATCCGTCCACTCCTTCTACTCAACCATCTGGGTAACTTATGAGCCAAGGCAGTGGAAACAGCAACAGAAAGATCTAATTCATCCCAGATCAGAGACATCCTGTACACACCCAATATTTCCATTTGATTCTTACCAAAATATCACAGCACCGCAGTGTTCAAGAGCAGCAGAGCACTATAAGACTGATTGAGACTGCCCATTAACTGGAAAAAAGAAGATCAAGTCAACATTGTCAGATTTTGTTGGGCTCTGATGTTTGCCACCACATGTTACATGATGTTATGAGGTGAGATTAAGTTTTGTCACACAGCAATCCTACCAATTCCCCACCATCATGATGTCCATATCTACTCTGGGAAATCATGGGACATCCACTCACAATCTATGTTTACAGTAAGACAGTTTATTGAACATTCACGTGAACATTTACACATGCGTTTACAGAGCCGGCTTTTCAGCTCATCCTATCAGATTAAATATGTTTCTCAACCATTTCTCTGATGAGTGCCACAGCAAAATTAGAAGAGAGGACAGAGGAGATTTCAGGGATAAAATCCTCCATCACACTTGAGCTGCATTTGTCATTGATATTCATACAAAGACACACTCACAAAGAGAACTTTCACACCATCCCCCTGTGATAACACTGATTCTGCATTCCTTACTGAGATGGCCCATCAGTGCACAGCCTCTTAGCTATCTTCCTACAAGATGTGCGTGTACATCCATGTGAAGTGCCTACTTATGCCGCTATTAAGGACTTTGAGAGAATTGATTGAGGCAGCTTTTCGTGTAGCACAGATGTCAGTCGGAGATGACACCTTTAGGATGAAACAATAAATCACTCACAGCTGTCATTTAAAAAGTAAAACAAGGCGAGAATGCAGAGTTGCGAAAACAAAAGTGAAGACACTAACAGTCAGCTGTTTTTTCTGATCAAAACAAAAAATCCTTCTATTCACTTGTCATTGGGCCATTTAACAAAAAACAGACAAAAAGAAGGACCCTCTCCTCTAAGCATTGTGCAGCAGAATGGCCTACATGCTGTATATACTAAGCTAGTATGTTCACTAGACTAAGCATCAATACCTTAGCCCCGGCACCTTCCACATGTAGTCCTGTCAATCTTTAACAGATATGGCACGTGGAGAACGTATATTAAAACAAAGGTGGCCTACCGGCAAGTTCTCAGTGCAAGTCCCATGCAGCAGCAGTCATCATTTACCAGACTAACTCCAAGCATTTTCCTTGTCGTCAAGCTCAAAAGAACTGTCTGCTCCCTGATCTGCAGCATGACTCGGTCTGATTCAGCCAAATATCGGCGATCTGTCATACTACGTACACAAGAGACACACACACACACACAAACACACACACACACAAATTGCATATGTTCGTGGTCAGATTATCCGTCTGATCTCTGATCTCTGATCCCCATAATCCCCCAACATCAAAAATAAATCAAACCTCACATAAAAACCTCAAATTATAACGGAACAGCATGACAAAAATAGGCCATGAATCTTTTTAGATGGCTACTCTAAATATGTCTGAACAAGAAACCGTCTGACTAGGTCAGAGACAGAAACTCCACCTTTTTACCTTGTGCTGTTATTAAACGGTAACTCCACCAATTTTCCACATTAAAGTGCGTTTACAGGTCTTGGGGAGTACTACTGCATATGTGAAAAAGTAGTATGAAGCCTTTTGTGGCTCCAGAGGAAGCTGCATTTAATCTAAACAATTGCCTCCAGTGATGTCACTCACTGGCTACATTGTGGGTAATGTAGCCGGTAGGCTTTGAAAAGGAAAACAAATGTGTGGAATAAAAAAGGTGATATCTCTGGTTCTTATGTATTGATTTTGATCTGTTTTGATACTGTCCATAATGAGTTCAACACTGTTACAGGAGTGTAATGTTAGACCTGTGGTCTGCTTTTCAAAACCCAGAGCCTACATTACCCACAATGCGACTTACTCACTGAGTGAAATGACTGGAGGAAATTTATCAGATTACGTTGTAAATTACTCTTTTTAATCCAGTGCTGTATCTGAGTGACTTCCACTTCCAGTGACTGGGTGGGTCACTGGCTGAATACCGTTGATGACATCACGTTTGTGAGTTTAATGGTACAAGGAGATGTAAAATCTAATTATGGCACCTTATCCTGTTATTAGTGGATCAATATTAGCACTTTTTGCAAATCATTAAGATGTTCTTTGGATAAGACCTTTGTAAAAGATGGATTTTCTAGTAATTAAACAATAACTTGCTCAATCACAACTCTTCTCATCTATCGCTTCTCTAAATATAAAAAAAAATGATATTATACCTGGATAAATTAATATGATAATAAATAGGTGACGTCCATCTCAATGCCTGGTAGTGTGCTAAGATACAGCGTTTTCACACTGTCATCCCTTTTAGCATGGGGTCTTTATAATGGACAGAAACAAAACAGGACAGACGTAGTTGATTTTGGTTGTATCCTTAAGGATTACATTATCTGAACCAGGGTAATCCCTGGTTTTCCAATACCATTTCATGAAAGCCATGTCACATGCCAGTGCTTTTGTCCAAAGCAGAGGGGCAGATAAACAGCCACTGGATCCTCCAACAATCGGATTCAGCTAACCCTCATGCTGTGAAACATGTCTAAATCCCTTACACAATCATGTCAGAGGCATTATTATGTCATTCCACCACTAAATACCCTCCTCCCACCTCCAAACCTGGTCCGCCATACAAGCAGGCACACATACACATAGAAAACAATAGTTTGTTTAAACATTTAAAAGCTTTTGTCAGTAAGATGACAGTGGAAGAATGTATAATTCTTTTTCCAGCTGTAGATAAGATATAAGGATACACATTTATCATATTGCTCAGACCCTTGATGGCATTATTCCTCTTGATTTGAAACAGTTATAAATGATAAAGTCATCACATTTAGACAAACATACAGATGCTACAGTATGAGAGAAATTTGATTAGTCTGGTAAATTTTGCTGCAGAGAATCTTGGCCCTGAGGGTGTCCGAGCTCTTATAGCGCAGCACACTTTACTGCAGCAGGCATGTCTTTACAACAGTGTTTGCATCAGTGTGTACAGTGTACAAAGACATTTCTGACTTCTCATACGGCAGATTCCCTCTCCTCAGCTCACAATCAACTCTTCGAGAACATGGAGATTAAGTCAGCTGTGTGTGTGTGTGTGTGTGTGTGTGTAAAATATCCGTTCTCTGCTGGGAGCTAACTGTGTCCAGACCAGCTTCAGCCTTGCAGGGACCTCTCTCCTGCAGTTCTCATTACAGAATCTGAGCAGACACACACCACAGTGCAAAAGAAAGCAGTCACTGACTGAACACAATCCCACTGGGGAGTTACAGTGACACATAGGGTTAAGACAACACAGCTACCCGATGACTGCAATGCTGATCAGTGGCAAAGAACAACACGCAGGCAGCACACACAGATGCTCCAGTGGCCCAAGAACACACACATCTACTCGGATGCAAACTGATGTTTTCAATGTCATTGTCTTGTTATATTATGCAGTACAAACATGCTGTGCACAAAGCTATCAGAGCACCGCAGGTTTCTCCCACAATCTGTTCCCTCTAAATTGTCTATTTATTCTCTGGCTTTTTTTTTTTTTATACAGAAGTGACGTGAAATACCTGACCGCCACATTGCACTGCATTGGTTGAAGCCCACTCTTATCTGTCCCTCTCGGTTGCTAAAGAACGCTAGCTATTACATCGCCATTTTCTCAAGGAAATTAAAAAGATGGATTAAATGAATTAGGTGAGGTTCCACTTGGCTGGCAGAGGGTAACTGAATTTAGATGCTATTTTTAGATCTGCGTATCCTGAGAGTGTGGGACAAGCTTGTAGAGAGTTAGGAGGCTCATTAAGTCAGACATCAGTGGAGGAAGGTAGGCCACATCTGGTGCACAGCTCTAAAGCTCAAATCGGCCAGCAGGATCGAACCCTTCCCTTGAATTTCTCTCCGACTCACAGAGGCTGATCTAAATCACAATTTGGGGAATTTAAAAGGTCACGGTCTTAGTACACAGGGAATGTACTCCCTTTTAAATACCTCAACCTTCTGCTAGTCATCATCACTGTCTATTCTTAGAAATATTAGGTCTCCCAGGAAATGTGCAGAATGTCTGTGGTTAAAGAGAGGTCTCCTCCTTCCTCTCTCCCTTCTATCCATGGCTTTTCTGTCCACTGCACCAATTTTAGGTGTGTCATTTTTCAGACTGAAGTGGTCCGGCCATTCAGAGCCACACTTAACAAAGACATGACCTCTATTATCAGCTGAGCATGCAAATGAAGCGCTGTGTCTTTTGGCCAGATTTCACCCTGTGGCAGAGGAATGAAAGGGGAATTATGAGCTGGGCTGGGTGTGACTGGGCTGTACTCAGCATTACTGGAACTGACTTGGTGAACTGAACACAAAATCAGATGTTATCCAACACCCTGAGTAGTGCCAGACTGAACTGAAACTGTTACATAATCTATTAAAAACAGACCTGATTAAACAAACCGACAAGAGGTGATGTCAGTTTAACATGAACTAAGTAATATTGACTCAAAGCCTCAAAACTGTCAACCTCTCTTACCTTCTGTTCATACTGTACATGTAGGTGAAATTTTGCAGTCTGGTGTTTGCAGCCCACTGCCTCTGAGGCTTCAAGCACAGCGAGAGGGCTGACCAATGAGGGAGCACATGAGGGAATGATAAATAAGCCAAGTAACCTTATCGCTGCGGCTCACATCGAGACCCTGACAGAATGGTAATAAGCTTGATATCTTGTGTGCACAGATCTATGAATGGTTGGGTCTTTTTGTGGCATGTTTTCCATGTCACAACCCAATTAAAACTGACAGAAGAAACCAAAAGAGCAGCTTTTAAACTGGAGGTTGCAAGTTCATATTTCTGGACATCCCTGGATTTTCTTCTTAACATAAAGCAGCATATATTCTCAGGTCATTTGAGGCTAATATGTGAAATGTCTACATCTATGCTTACATGACACTTACTTAAAGCTAACTAAATAGCACGCCAAAACATAGAAGAGTGCACAGGTAATATGCAGCAGATGTGACATTGCATGCGTGAGCCTGTATATATCTCTGTGGATCTGTGTGTGTTTGTGGGCTGGGCCCTCATAGCAGCTGTGTTAAGGATTGAGAACTCATGTAAACACGTGCATTCCTTTGAGAAGTGTATCTCTGGCTCATTGAGAGAAGAGGTGGGGGGGACTGCATCAAACTTCCACTATGGCCTAACCTATAGAAGCACATTAAGCATGTATATAGAGGAGCATCATAATCAGCCTAAGAGATCACAGTTCTGCTGACATCAACACAGCAGTCAGTGACCTGTGATCATGAAGCACTGCAGTGAGCATCTCTCTCTCTCTCCCCCACTCTTCTCATTCCTGTAAAGACTACTCCATCAGTACACATTGATAATCGCACTCCCCAATGGCAATTCAAAGGTTTGTAAAGGCGAAGCGGCCGGCTGCCTTTTCTGCCACAAAAACAGACAACGGTTTTAGCATGTGTGTAAATTCTACTGCCTGCGCATACACTTAGTCCAAACACTTAACAGCATGCACCCAGAGGCACTTTATCTCCTGCGGCTGGTGGAGAGCTACGGCAGACACACCTCCTGATTAGCTGCGTAGCCGTACAATCCCACATACGTGCTGGAAGAGGGGCAGGGATACACACCTGTGAGTCGCACGATACACTGGCTGCCTCTTGTAAGGGATGTGTAAGGTTGACTGTCCTGGTTGGCCCAACATGTTAGCTGCAGGTCTGTGATTTGCTGCGCTCTGCTCTGCTCCTCTCACTGGTGCCTGTGTGTGAGTACTCCTCTCAGCTGGTAGTGCTGCTGCTGCTGACGTCCTCTGCTGTGCACCGAGGCGTCGATTCATTCAAAACATCCTCTTTCCCGCTTCTGCTGTGTCGGGGCTGCTGAGGTGGAGCTAAAATTACATGCGATCACTGAAGTGTCCCCTTGTCTCCGAGAGCATTAGGCTTGCGATGGTTATTTTTAAAGCCAGCCAACCTCACCAATACATCATGTAAGAGGCCCCCGAGCAGCAAGTAAAACCACAGGTACAAAGCATTAGCTATAACCCATGTAATCATATTCTCTTCTGTCACATTCCCTCCCTGTAGTGGCACGCTTTCTCTGCTCACCTCTCCTCTGCTCTCTTCTAATGTATGCGTTTCCTCAGCAGAGCTCTGCCGTCAGAGCACTTCCCTGGACTGGACGCCCTCTCTGCTCCATTCCCTCTGCAGTCATGCAGGCAATGCACAGCATGCACAGCCAGCCAGAGGAGGGAGAATGAGGAGGGAGATGGAGGATTTATAGTAGTGAGTAAGGAAAGAGGAGAAAGATGAGTAAGTGATGGCTGAAAGGGACTGAAAGTGTGTTGCAACTTTAACATTGCCTATTATGTCATGATAAGTGACTGTATGAGTATATACTATGTCCTGATCTTTACACTCAACTATTTGGCAGTTAATGTTTCTGCAAACCACTGATACTTCCATGTTTGTACGTGTCATAGGCTATGTACCTTTGTATAACGTCATATCACTTTCACATTACATGTTTATTACTTGATTTTCATGTCAGGAGGTGGAGGGGATAGTGGTGCAGTTACTGGCAACATGGCTGCCAAATGAGAGACCACAGTTCGAGTCTGGATTTCAACATTTGTAAGCCATACACCACTGGATATTTTGAAGGAGAGCTTGACAATTTTCAGCTGTGTTTGTGTTGACCAAAACATCATATTTTCAGCAAAACCATGTTGTTTTCCTAACCCCAAGTCAGTGTTTTGTGGGCCTAAACCTAACTTGAGCATAAGCACAGCATTGTGACAAGAGAGAAACAAAAAAACTGAACCTAAACAAACGAAAACTTGCAACATTAAGATATGTAAAGCTTTAACTTATCTGTGGTTTGGCAGAAAGGTACTTGGCTAACACTTATTCTGGCTATTGGGTTGGGATAAGTTGACCAATCAATTTGTTAGACGAAAGAAAATGTGCTTACAATTGCTTACAATCTTGATAATCGATTAATTTTTCTAGCAAAAATGTCACATATTTACTGGTTCTAGCTTGTTTAGTGTCAGAATTTGCTGCACTTCCTTGTCATATATGTTATTAATGAAGAATCATTTGGCTTTGGACTGTCGGCTGAACAAATTAAGCCATTTTAAGATGTCACTTTGGGATCTAGAAAATTATGATTAAACAATTAATTGATTGATCATGAAAATAATCAGCAGATTAGCCCTAGTTAGTATGCAATATATTTTCACGAGGACCAATTGCAAGGGATTGAATATATGCACCCATGAGTGCCATTATGGAGCATCACTTTGTAATTGCTTCTATCTCCAAGCAATGCATGCCAATAGCCCTTTGGGGACAAATAAAGTTGAAGTTAGGAAGTAAGGTTAAGTTCAAATCTGAAAACTTCATAAATTGTCACTAAAAATTACCTCCAGGGATATGTTACTGTTTTAAACAGAGATGATCTTGGAGACAACAGCTCCTACATTTCCACTACACATTGCATTGTGGGACAACTAGGGTGGGAATCACAGAGTAACTCACAATACAATGCAATTCACGATATGTTGCCCATGATAACAATAGTATCATGATAGACCTATTTTGCGATAATCAGTACATCCCAATATCTGTCTAGACACACTGTCTGCACCTTGTCCGTGTCCATGTGTGTCATTATTCCAATGTAAAATAACCACAAACTGGCAAAAGGCCAAACTGCCAGAAAGCAGAAAGGAAGGACACAACTATGGCTCACAATATTCTTCTAAATCTGTGTCAATTAAGTTTACACCACAAGAAGTGATGAAGTAGTGAGTCTGGTAAGTCAAATTGTCAGAGTAATCTGTTTAGAGCACCAGCATCTTTTAATAAAAAATATTGATATTTGGAGCCAGTGTATGGATAATCGTATCGTAAGAGGAAGCAATACGATATATTGCCATATCAATATTTTGTTCCACCCCTAGGGACAGCGGTGGCCAACACCATCTCAACTCAAAAATATAGTAATTTTACGAAGCAGGATTGCTGTAAACAGCTTAAACAGGAAATGCTGTGACAGCAGTCGGATCACATGAAGAGGGGAGAGAGTGAGTGTGTTGGGGAGACATCATTCATGACACGAGAAATGGAAGTAAAGACTGGGCTGTGACCGAACAGCTGGAAAGACTGATGACTACGCCATGCTACAAATGCCTTCTATCAGCTAATAAACAGACTTTGTGTGTGTGTGTGTGTGTGTGTGTGTGTGTGTGGTAAGGATTCCGGAAATCTACTCACAGATTACGCTGACAGTACCTTCACCACACACACACACACAAACATGCAGGTAATGCATCCAACTGCTGTTGCCCTCTTCCCTTGAGTTTTATCCTCTGCTGCTCTTTCTCATCCATCTACTCTCTCCTACACATCTCGTTAGCATACCCCAGGAGTCGAAGGCACTTGCACTGCAAGTAAAGACCTCTTCAATGCTGTGGAGATGATACCATGTCTGATAGATCTCAGGGTGTAACCACCACCATTTGAATTGTGCATTAGCCCTCCCCTACAGCAATTCATTTCACTGCATGGATCTCAACATGTACACCATTCAGATGCAATAGAACCTTACACCAGCAAACAACTGAACTGTCAGAAAACAGTTGTAATGTGTCCACAGTCAAGAAAGGATGCATATAGCAACTTATTCTCTGATCCACTGGTTCAAAATAGACTCTGTAACACGTGTTATCTCGTCACTTTGTACATGTTTATTTTTAGTTCCCTGGAAGGGAAGGATTAAGGGTATACAATTTGCCTCTGTATTAGGAAATAAATGTGTACAAAGTACAACAAAAGTTGATCGTGGTGAATTTTCATCATGGGGGTACAAATATCCTTCCATGAATGACTTGAAAAAGTTGTCTGGCTCCCTGACGTACAGTCCTATATTGGTTTCCTGATTTATTTTGAATTGCCTCAGCCTGTCACCATGGCTGAAGGCCCATGCACATTGTATCCCCCACAAAAATAAGTTAAATTGATTGTGTGTAAATACTACTGATTCCAAGCTGAAGAATGACAGGGAGATGAGGTTACCACCATTTATTTTTTCCTTTATTCGTGCAGGAGGACCTTATGATTCATGATTACTTATTTAAAATTTTGTTTTTCACAAAACAAAAGCTGTGTCCTATCTGTTATGCAACAAATATATTTATTTCTTAACAAAATGTAGGGTTAAAGTGATTTCAGTATGTTTTAGTGCAATTTTAAGAGTTTTGAGAATATTTTGATGATTATAGGGGTAATATTATGAATTGCAATCATTTTGGACAGGGTAATCATAACATGAAAATTTCATATTGTCCCATGCCTACTAGCTATGTTGCCTACGTTGTTTGACATACAAAGTGTGACCAGTTAAAATATAAAGCATTGCTATAGATGAAACTACCCAACAATACAGAAATAATCCAATAACGTTAATAATATTTTAACAATAAGAGAGAGAGGTCACTCTGCTCCAAAATGGTTACTTTTACTTTTGATACTTTAAGGACATTTTCCGTACACTTCCTGCTCAACTGCCAAAAAACACTAGCATGACATTCAATAAGCTGTATGACCACTACTGAAATGAACACATTCTGAATGGAATGGGACTGAAAAATAGAAGTGTGCTCTTCATCGTGCTTCTGTACATTTAAATATAATAAAAGGACATAAACACATAATTAATACAACAATTACACACTTAAGATACACTTTGTTGTGGTTTTGAAAAGGCAAAGATTGAACATACTGGCCTTCAGCTGCAAAACAAGTCTTTCTAAAGATAACAGTGGAAAAATGCATTCGATTCATCCTCCTCTTCTCACGCTTTTCAGCATACTCCCAGTGTGTCTCTGATAGCTACAGATCTCAGTCACACAAGCTGCTACATTGTTACTCACCAGTGAGTGACGGGAAGTCCAATTCAAAAGTCTTGAGCGTCCAAATCTGTCCTGATCCTGAAGATGACCAATAAGGAGTGTCCCTCTCTGTTCTCTTAACGTATGCTATCCTGTTTTAACTGTGTGCACTGTGCTACGTGGGTGTGCTTGGAAGGGCACAAAGAGCGGTGTCAGATAGAAGTATAACTGCTGTTTCAGCCCTCTCTCTTTACTCTCGATCACTCAGTTACACTGCCAGCACTTACAGCATGTAGCTCTACTCAGCCTCCCCAGAGACGAATAAAATGATAACGCTCCATTGTTCAGTCACTATATAGAAGATGAAGAAGGAGGAAAGGGGAAGGGCCCGACGTGCTGATAAACTCACTACACCATTCTTTCTGGTGACCACAGATGAGCAGTATTAACTGTGTTGTCCACGCAACGTAAAATGCTGACCTTGGTCTCTGACTGCAACAAGAGCCTTCAGTCTCAGCCCTCTTTATCAGATCAAATCCCAGTCAGCCAGGGAGAGAGGGACGGAGGATGGAGGGCAGACTATAGCTGAGTGACTGGCTCGGGCTGCTGCAGTGCCGGCTCGATAATCCACAGACAGACATATAGATAAGAGCAGAGGGCTGGACGAGGGTGGTTCAGGTCGATACGCACGATGGACAGCCAGGTCAACATTCATACTTCACTCTATTGCCTACTTCCACTGCTGTCCTCCTGGCTGCTGTATGACAAAATGAAGATATAATAACACAATTCCAGTCTGCTGTGTTAGGAGATTAGAAAACCGTCACAATTAGGAAAAAGGCTTTGCAAAAATACAACGTGTATAATGAGTGTTTAGTTTATGGACCAAAATTACTCAGAAAGGAAATGTTGTTGTGTAAGTATGCAGATACGACTGATACAACAACATTTTAGCTAAATGCAAGAAAAGGTTGATATGACTGAGAAATGGTTAATGACTCCATATATAATGGGAAGGTAACACATTTATAACTCAGTTATAAATTCAAACTTTGATTAACATATCTTTTTGAGCCTACACAAAAAGAAAGGTTAGAGTACCAAAAACACTTGAAGCATTACTTGTCTTGATAAAAATATGACAGAAACAAATAAGTAATGGCATCAAACTGTCAAATAGACAAAGACTCAAGAGCAATATCTAGTGGCAGACAACAGAACAGCACATCCCAACAAACATACATGCTCCACCACGTCTCAATGATGCACTGACAGATAAGGACACGCAGGACAGCACCACTGAGACAAACTATAACTACAAGTGATTTGAAAACTTCCAAATATAAAATATGCTGTCAAAATCAGCACCTCAACACCTTTACTGCACAACCCAAGCTTTATCTCACTGAACAAATTACAGACAACGGCTGGCTGGAGCTGAACACTGATCACATTTTAAATTATCAAATCACAAAGAATTGGAGTAGTTTAAAAAAAGCAGAATCAATCAGCTCATGAATAAGGAATTAGCTTTGCATCTCTGCACTAAAGCAAATTAAATTGGATTGGCTTGTGAGAAGTCACACAGCTGTGTGGTCAATGTGTTCAGTAAATGCTGCAGTGAGTGAAATTGCCCCGACCAGCAGATCGGCTTTCACCAGCACTGGCCAGACTTTTCATTTATCTTTTTCGCACTCGATATTCCATTAATGGGAACAGCAATATTCAATCAAGTAATCCACAATGAGAAACATTTTCAGAGCTCATACATTAAATCTGCTGTTGAACATAAGCTTATTGAAGTGTGAGGTCATTTAGACGTCAAACAATTTACCTTAAGGAATATGTATAGAAAAAAACACCACAAAGGACATGTCACAATATCAGTTAGGTTCAAGGTCATCTTGTGTTTCATTGATCTCTGCCCTAACCTGATTGAGCAAGCTGAAAAAAGCAGCACTTACTTCATCTTATAAAGTTGTTGTGCTGAATTCTGTTAGCAAATAATTTCCAGCAGATATGGAGGAACATTAGCAGTCACTTGGGGTTGTATTTCTGGCCACCGGATGAATTCAAGTCCAATATTCACTCTCTTTAAAGCTACACTGCTCAAAAAAAGGGAACACTTAATTGTTGCAGTATAACACCAAGTCAGTTAAACTTTAGGGATATCAATCTGTCCATTTAGGAAGCACAAGTGATTGTGAATCAATTTCACCTGCTTTGGTGCAAATGAAAGTGACAACAGCTGCAATGGAGAGGCAAAAGTAAGACAACCCCCAAAAAGGGAATGGTTTTGCATGTGGTGACCATAGACAATTGCTCTCTCCTTATCCTTCCTGACTGATTCTTCTCTAGTTTTGTGTTCTGCTAGTGTCCTTGTCACTACTGGTAGCATGAGGCGGTACCTGCAGCCCAATCAGGTTGCACAGGTAGTCCAGCTCTTCCAGGATGGCACATCCATATGTGCGGTCGCAGGAAGGTTTGCTGTGTCTCCCAGCACAGTCTCAAGAGCATTGAGGAGAAACCAGGAGATGGGCTGTTACACAAGGAGAGTTGGACAGGGCCGTAGAAGGGCATCAACCCAGCAGCAGGACCGGTATCTGCTCTTTTGTGCGAGGAGGAACAAGAGGAGCACTGCCAGAGCCCTACAAAATGACTTCCAGCAAGCTACTGGTGTGCATGTTTCTGACCAAACTGTCAGAAAGTTTAGGGATGAAAGAGTCTGGAGACGCCGTGATGAATGTAATGCTGCCTGTAACACCATCCAGCATGACCGGTTTGGCGGTGGGTCAGTGATGGTCTTGGGAGGCATATCCTTGGAGGGTCGCACAGACCTCCACGTCAAAGCCAACGGTAGCCTGACTGCTGTTAGGTTGAAATCCTCAGAGCGACTGTCAGACCTTATGCTGGTGCAGTGGGCCCAGGGTTCCTCCTGGTGCAGGACAATGTCATGCCTCATGTGGCTAGACTTTGTAGGCAGTTCCTGGAAGCCAAAGGCATTGATTCCATTGACTGGCCCTCTCGTTCCCCTGACCTAAATCCAATTGAGCACCTATGGGACGTTATGTACCGCCACAGACTGTCCAGGAGCTCACTGATGCCCTGATCCAGGCCAGGGAAGAGATCCCCCAGGAAACCATCCGTCGATGCATTAGGAGCATGCCCAGATGTTGTCAGGAGTGCATACAGACACGCGGGGGCCATATAAACTACTGAGTCACATTATGAGTTGCTGTGATAAAATTCACACAAGTTGGATCAACCTGTGCTTTCAATTTTTTACTTTGATTTACAGTGTGATTTCTGAATCCAACCCTCAATGGATTGATGATTTTGGTTTCCATTGACCGTTGTTACATAATTTTGTTCTCAACAAATTATACAATGTACATCAGTCAATATTTTCAACTTGAATCATTTGTTAATCAAGATCTGATGTGTGATTAAAGTGTTCCCTTAATTTTTTTGAGCAGTGTATTTTTGGTCCTCACCAACTCGAAAGAGAAATACTCTTCTTTTTACTCACAGCGCCACTATGGTCAACAACTAGTTACTGACTTGTCCGTCAGCCTTTTGGTGCTAGGTAGGTAATGGGCTTATCAGAGCTTGTTCGCTGAAAACAGCTGCCTTCCTTAAGCTGGAAACAGTACTGAAATCAGCATTGAGATTGAATCAAAACTGTAATACTAGTACAATAACCTGAAAAATGCTCATTAGAACTGAGATGAGAAGAGCAATGAACTTTCAATTCTTAGTAGTATTTAGACATTGGAATTGGAATGTGAAAAAAATATAAAAATATCGTAAATAAATTAAACATAAATTAAATAAAACAATAAATAAAACGGACTGTCTTTTAACAAAAATTGCACTTAAAGTGGAAACAGACAACTCCCGACTTGCCGTTACATTCTGCAACTAGAATGACACTCAGAAAAGTGCATACCTCCACCAAGGCCCAACAGTCCCCTTTTATTCAATCAAGTCTCATCCAATATCAACCTCAAATGTAAATTTTAAACCACTCATAACTGCTCAACCATAATTTAAGCTCACCAGATCTATGTCTGGGATTCACATCAAATTGTACTCACTCATAGATACCAGCTATCTACTGTATATTTGCATGTTTTTTTCATCAAGATCCATGCATTATTCTTTAATGAAAGTGTTGAAAACGATCTATCGCATAATGTTAAATAAAGTAAGAAATAATTCTAGGATCCATCCCATCAAGATCCAACACAAAAGTAAAAGGGGTCTATTCTGGGCCGAAACACGTCCTCCATCAAAGTTTGGTGGAAATCGGTTCAGTATTATTTTTCAAACC